>NC_137689.1:709502-734502 GCF_963989245.1 Nansenia antarctica
TGTGTCTCAGGAGGTAGAGGCTGTGTCTCAGGAGGTAGAGTCTGTGTCTCAGGAGGTAGAGGCTGTGTCTCAGGAGGTAGAGGCTGTGTCTCAGGAGGTAGAGGCTGTGTCTCAGGAGGTAGAGGCTGTGTCTCAGGAGGGGTAGAGGCTGTGTCTCAGGAGGTAGAGGCTGTGTCTCAGGAGGTAGAGGCTGTGTCTCAGGAGGTAGAGGCTGTGTCTCAGGAGGTAGAGGCTGTGTCTCAGGAGGTAGAGGCTGTGTCTCAAGAGGTAGAGGCTGTGTCTCAGGAGGTAGAGGCTGTGTCTCAGGAGGTAGAGGCTGTGTCTTCAGGAGGTAGAGGCTGTGTCTCAGGAGGTAGAGGCTGTGTCTCAGGAGGTAGAGGCTGTGTCTCAGGAGGTAGAGGCTGTGTCTCAGGAGGTAGAGGCTGTGTCTCAGGAGGTAGAGGCTGTGTCTCAGGAGGTAGAGGCTGTGTCTCAGGAGGTAGAGGCTGTGTCTCAAGAGGTAGAGGCTGGTGGAGGTAGAGGCTGTGTCTCAGGAGGTAGAGGCTGTGTCTCAGGAGGTAGAGGTTGTGTCTCAGGAGGTAGAGGCTGGTGGAGGTAGAGGCTGTGTCTCAGGAGGTAGAGGCTGTGTCTCAGGAGGTAGAGGCTGTGTCTCAGGAGGTAGAGGCTGTGTCTCAGGAGGTAGAGCCGCCGTCTAATGATCGCAAGGTTGGCAGATCGGCGGTTCAAGCCCCGGCTGGCCACATGTCGAAGTGTCCTTGGGCAAGACACTGAACCCCAAATTGCTCCCAGTGAGCGGGCCGGCACCTTGCATGGCAGCTTGCCGCCATTGGTGTGTGAATGTGTGTGTGAATGAGAGGCCGTTGTAAAGCGCATTGGAATAAGGCGCTATATAAGTCAGTCCATTTACCATTTACGACACCGGATTAGACCATTTCTGTTTGACTTGGACACAAACAACAAACGTTATAGTCGGGCTCTCGGGACCGGGAATAGCGGTTATTTGTCTGACAATTATTATATTATTATTTTTTCTTTTGTTACATTTCATGGCAGTGACAGCCCTAGCTTTCTCAAGGCTTATCAAGATGACCTTTGACCTCCTACGGCCGAGTCTCCACAGCGACGCCTCTGTGTCACGTCGCTCAAAGACTCGGAAGGCGATACAGAAATACCCCTCATTAGTCATCGTGCCATAAGGTGGTCTGTCTCTACCTCTCTCTCTCTACCTCTCTCTCTGTCTGTCTCTCTCTCTCTCTGCTGTGGTCTTCAGAACAGCTGCAGCTAACGCTAATCAGCAGGGGCCTGTTAGCCTCCAGGTAAGGTATTGTTTTGTTTATCCAAATCCTCAAAAGCTTAAAAAAGAGAAGGAGAGAAGGAGAGAGAAAGTGTGTTTGCCCACATCGGTATGACTCATTAAAGAATTACGGCAGGCATCAATGCTTCAGGAATTAATAAATAAACACTTTGGGCGGTAAAAAATAAACAAGCGTGCTAATCCATCAGCCACCATCAGAGACCTCCTGTCACTCTGCACAGCACGCCACATGTCCGCGGCTGTAATTAGCTCATTTTTGGGACGACATGACAGCTAACAGAAATATTTAAAAAATGGAAAAACAACAAAAACAAGACATGGGAAAAAAAGTAGAAAGTCGTTGCTATGGAGACCCGGGGGCCTAGCTGTGTGCTCCAAATGTGGAATGTGCCAAGCTGCAACAGAAGTTGAGAGTTAAGCAGTCAGACTCTCTCTCTACCCCTCTCTCTGTCTGTCTCTACCCCTCTCTCTCTCTCTCTCTCTGTAAGTTGTACATAATGAATCGCTCGCAACAGCAAACAAATATGATCCCCCCCCCCTTCCAAAAAACCTGAGATGAACTGAGAGCAGATGAACTGAGAGCAAAGGAGAGGAGAGGAGAGGAGAGGAGATGAAGTAAAAAGGATGTTTGAGTAACATCAACAGCCCATTATCTCTAGACTTCCTCTGCAGCGAGCTAGGCTACGTACACAAGCACTAGTGACAGTGTTGTTACCCTCACGCATTAGCCACAGATCTGATGCTGCTGAGAGCTAGCAGACACGCTATCAGGCACTGCATCCTGCTAGAATGTACAATTAAGACAAACACTCTAGTCTCTCTCTCTCTCTCTCTCTTTTCTCTCATCTCTCCTTCTCTCTCTCTCTCTCTCTCTCTCTTCTCTCTCTCTCTCTCTCTCTCTTCTCTCTCTCTCTCTCTCTCTCTCTCTCTCTCTCTCTCTCTCTCTCTCTCTCTCTCTCTCTCTCTCTCTCTCTCTCTCTCTCTCTCTCTCTCTCTCTCTCTCTCTCCCTCTCCCTCTCTCCCTCTCCCTCTCCCTCTCCTCTCTCTCTCTCTCTCTCTCTCTCTCTCTCTCTCTCTCTCTCTCTCTCTCTCTCTCTCTCTCTCTCTCTCTCTCTCTCTCTCTCTCTCTCTCTCTCTCTCTCTCTCTCTCTCTCTCTCTCTCTCTCTCTCTCTCTCTCTCTCTCTCTCTCTCTCTCTCTCTCTCTCTCCTCTCTCTCTCTCCTCTCTCTCTCTCTCTCTCTCTCTCTCTCTCTCTCTCTCTCTCTCTCTCTCTCTCTCTCTCTCTACTCTGACGTGCAGATGTGCCTACAGTCAGCTTGTAATGAGTCTGGCGCTATCCTCCTCCCATTATCGCCCTCGTCTGTTTTCCTGCGCTAGCCTCTTTATCCCCGGCATCACCGACGACGCCTAAGTGCTTCGCCCATCAATCATCTTTAGGCTCCGGTGGGAAGATTCATTATACCTGGAGACAGTGGGAGATAAGATTCACCATCTACCCAAAACTAATGATTAACGGCGGCGGGGGGATGGAGAGAAAACACGGAGAACATGACGACATGATGCTGCTGTTGCTGCTGCCACGCACAGGTACTGTATGTGTGTAGGCTAGCTTAACGTACAGGAATAAGTCAGCCGTGGCTAACAACATGCTAACAACAACAGCACCTTGCAGGGACAAGTGGAGGAGGTAACCACGGTAACATACACCAGTGGGTCTTGATTGCATGTCAACACGGGGGAGGGAGGGAGGGAGGGAGGGGGGGAGGGAGGGGGGGAGGGAGGGAGGGAGGGTGGGAGGGAGGGAGGGAGGGAGGGAGGGAGGGAGGGGGGGAGGGGGAGGCAGGCATCTGCATTGACAAACAGTGCCAGCAAACAGGCACCATGGTAGGGTGATTACTCTCTTGCGGGTTGCTCTGTTGGACAGCGTGTGTTAGGTTGCTCTGTTGGACAGCGTGTGTTAGGTTGCTCTGTTGGACAGCGTGTGTTAGGTTGCTCTGTTGGACAGCGTGTGTTAGGGTTGCTCTGTTGGACAGCGTGTGTTAGGCTGCGTTCGCTCCAGGAACCAGAATATTCTGGCCAGGAGGCGGTTTGGACGTGGGAATAAATAAATGCAGGTTAAAAATGAAGCGCATGAATAAAAAGGCCACATTCCCTCACGGGTTTAGAAGAAGAAAGAGAGAGAGAAAAAGAACAATAGTTTCTCATTTTTTCCATTCGATCTTCCTCACAGTCAACTGCGGAGATTAGCACGGCGGTGGAGGGAGAGAAAGCACTGACTCCCCTGACAGCACTTCACACCAAATTGGCGGATATTTCTTTCTTGTGCACTAAGGAAGATTAAACACACCTGACAGACCTCTGTGTCGGTGTGGATGACGAGCAGCGTGCAGCGCAGTGTTGGATAGTTGTGCGTCTGATCATGTGTGAGAAATGACAATCATCATGACGTGCTGCGACAGGATGGCTGCGGGGAAAGCTTAGAATTATCCCCACGTCTTAGAATATTGACAAATGTACGCCCGTCATATTTACATGCAGTTTTCTTTACTGTTAGAGAATCCCAAATAGGACTACAGCATGGTAAATGGACTGACTGACTTATATAGCGCCTTTATCCAAAGCGCTTTACAACGGCCTCTCATTCACCCGTTCACACACACACATTCACACATCAACGATGGCGGCAAGCTGCCATGCAAGGCGCCGGCCGGCCGGCTCACTGGGAGCAATTTGGGGTTCAGTGTCTTGCCCAAGGACACTTCGACATGTGGCCAGCCGGGGCTCGAACCGCCGATCTGCCAACCTTGCGATCATTAAGACGGCGGCTCTACCTGCTGTGCCACAGCCGCTCCATGGCACGGTGGTTTCTCAGAAGGATCACATTCCCTGAGTGAACATTTCCCTCCTTTTTAGCCAAAAGACGGAGATAAAATGTAAGACATGTTCAGACAGATCTGAAAGACAGGTGTTGACAGCCTGGCAGTGTAAAAGCCTCAAGATAAGATCTGGGTGTAGTACAGTTCTATATCGTGGAGCTCCGCCCCATAGGGGAGCTCTGCTCCTATTGGTTTACCCGCTACCTAAAGTAGCCAATGACTGAATTTTTCAATGAAAAGGCATTGAAAAATTCAGTCATTGGCTACTTTAGGTAGCGGGTAAACCAATAGGAGCAGAGCTCCCCTATGGGGCTCCGCTCCACTCATAGAACTGGAGTCTATCTCCATAACTATCGTATTTCAAGTTGCTTTGCCTTACCCAGGAAGCTAAGTCCACCATGACAAGGTAAGCCCAACATTAGTATTCCATCCTGACTTTGATTGAAATAGGAGAATAGAGAATAGAGAATAGAGAGGTCTTTCAGAAAGGAAGAAAGAAAAGGCGTACAAGGTCTGCTACAAGCTTGTGTGACCAGGAGCTACATCTGAAATGGTTTCTGTCAAACCTGCGTCTCAAGGTATGTCTCAAGGCAGAGACTTCAGGATTCCTGAGAAGAGTTCTGTTCCATTATCACGTTGCTCTCGAGCCCACACAATAAGTGTACATTCTTGGAGGAGAAGGTAGGTTGTGGCGGTGAAGTTGGCTGATGTAGCGACTCTTTGATACCGAGCTAAATGTGGAAATTGAACAATCGCCGCTGACTCACTGGAGAAATGTAGTTCTTGGAAGCACTGAGCGAGGATGATTCTGTTCTGGAACCTTCAGAGGTAATAAATGAAGTACAGAGGCAAATCGATAATGAAAATACAGTCACAAGGAATGTGCCCTTTTCGACACAGCTCTGTAGCTTAACAACAGGACAGCCGTGCCTTTCTTACCTACTATAAGGGCATCTTTACAATGCTCAAGCTGCTACTTACACACAACGACCACTAGTTGGCCGCTTGTAAATTAGCCTGCCTCCTACACAGAAAAACAGCAAAATAGCCTCATACTAGCTTATCCTGATGTGATTTTGAAAATGTAAAGGATACTGGGTGGTAGAACGCACATATCTAGAAAAGTCATGAAAGGAGGGTCCTGAAATTTGATCGAGTGCAAAGATATACACATTTGCTTTACTCACAGGGGTCAAATGACCCCACCCATGGCTGATTAAGTGTTAAATCTCACACAAAAACAAAAGTATACACACCAAAGATTCATAGCTAAGCATTTCTTGTCTAGGTAGATCTTGTTACCATTTCATAATTATAACACTTGACACCATCGAGCCGAAAGTTAGAGTGTGCAAAAATTGCTGATTGACCCTTTTAGCCATAGTAATTAATAACGGCAGGCATTAGCTGTTAGCTGCGAGTCGATTGTGTTTCCAAGTCAATCACTCCACTCTGCACTGGCGCAACGTGCAGGTCTCTGGAGGCCTGTGCTAGCGCTAATGGACCTAGCCTGCTAGTTACTGAGTCATAATCACATCAATAATAAAACAGGCCAGGCCTCTGAAAGAACACACCCCCCCCCCCCCCTCTCACACTTCACCACGTTCCCTTCTGAACGAGAGCTTTTCACCTGCGACTCCCTCTCCTCTACATCCACCCTCTCAGAAGCGACTCCCTCTCCTCTACATCCCCCCTCTCAGAAGCCTTTTCACCTGCGACTCCCTCTCCTCTACATCCACCCTCTCAGAAGCCTTTTCACCTGCGACTCCCTCTCCTCTCCATCCACCCTCTCAGAAGCCGTCAACAAAAAGAGTTCATTTGAGGCTTTCTTTGCTTCTTTCCCAGCAGGGATATGATCATCATCGTGTTCCCAAATGTGTTTGTTTGTCTGTGTGCTAATGGACGTGGGACAGAAACCTCAGAAATGCAACGGCCCTGTTTCTGTTTTCTGTTTGTTAATACGGAGGATGAAGATAATGGAGAAACACGGCGCAGCTCTGAGCAGAAAAGGGTTTAGAAGAAGGTGATAGAAGAAGGTTTTTCCTTCTGTCAACGGCCCCGGGCCTGAGCTGGATTACTCTTCCTGCTACGACTGGTGGATTGATGATTCACTGGCTTAGTATTCAAATGTATTGATTGTAAGTCGCTTTGGAATAAGGCGTCTGCTAAAAAATGCCCAAAAATGTAAAAATGTGAATGTAACGTTGAAACTCCTGATCAAGACGAAGCCCTGGCAGGTAAACATGCGTCCTGCATCACTTCTGACTGACAACAACTGTCTCCTTCATTCATTCTGAAGTCAGATCAAACCCAAAGCGTAACGTACTCTATCGCTCTACATACACACTTCCTTCCAAACTGCGCCTCTGAGCCGACAGCAGTGCGTACGTACGTACCCCCGCCACCGAAGCCTCAGTCACTCAGCGTCACGCTCAAACACCGTCTTTAAAAACCTACCACTGTTCTCCCCTCCTACCAGAATAACAATGACTTCCTTCCCCCCCTCCCCTTCCCTCGTTCCATCGCCAAATGAGAGCAATCACTTTTTTTTTTTGCAAGGAATCAGCATGCACATCACTCTCTGTTGCCACAGTTCAGACCGGGGAGGGGGAGACACCAGATGAGCACAATGGAAGTCAAATGCCTTTCTGTGTCCCCCTGTAGAGAAGAAGAAGCGGCGTTCTCTATCAGCTCCTGCCATCGCTGACCCGGCATCCAGGAACACTGCGAGTCATTACGGAGCTCGGGGAGACGCCTAAATAGACCGACTGAAGGATATTAACTTTGAAAGACCTGGGGAGGGGAGAGGGAGGGAGGGAGGGGAGGGGGGGGGGTATCAAAAGGATGAAAGCAAGATGCAGCAGCAGCAGCATGTCGGGGCGTGAAGGGGGAGGGCGTGAGTAGTACTCAGTAGCATGGTTGTCTTTGTGCTACAGGGCTTTAGAGTAAAAAGCCAGGAGCCCGTTTGTTGTGCTAGCCTGGTACGAGACCCAGTGACACTCATCTGGAGATAGAGAGAGGCAGGTAAACAGAGCGACGACTCAGCGCAATCTGGCCTGAGCGGTGATCGAGGGGGAGATTGAAGGCAGAGGAGAACAGCAGCAGAGAGGCAGACTGGCAGTCACTGTAACGTTCCACTTCACTGCAAACCGCTACTAAGACCTGGACGTGTGATAGACAATGGCTGTGATGATCGCTATCTTTAGCGACAACATGGTATATAGCTACAATGCCCTCCCTCCGTAAGTATTGGAAAGAGGAAGTGTGTGTCTTTGATTTTAAATCAAACAATTATTAGAGGGTCAAAGAAGTAGAGATTCTCAGCTTAAATTCAAGGTTTTTTTTCTTTCAGATTTGGACAGATGTGTAAGCGTACTCCTACCAGAAGCAGCTATGGTATTTTTAGCCTTAAATTCCATCTGCAGCAAATTAAATGCAGAAAAAAATTCAATTGGATTTAAAATCTGAGAGATCGACTCGGCCACTCTAAAACTGTTTGGCCATGAAGAACAAACTGCTACGCCATTGGCTCGCTGTATGACGAAGCACCGACCAATGAAATTGGAACCATTTGCTCGTACTTCAGCAAACAGGATGTGTGTGTACACTTCGTAATTCATCCTGCTGCCGTCAGCAGTTACAACATCGATGAAGACAAGTGAGACAGTTCTAGTGGCAGCCATACATGCCTAAGCCATGACGCCCCCCCTCCCCCCCCTCCCCCACCACCATATTTCACAGATGAGATGGATTGCCAGAGATTTTTGGCAGTTATTTTTTCTATCTCCACACTTCACACTTATTGCCATCAGTCTGGTACACAGCCAGTTCATCTTTCCCTCATCTGTACACAAGGCCGTTTCCCAGATCTCTGCTCTCGGCTCTTTTACTTTTTTGTGTGTGCCTCCAAGAGCTAATGTCCAGTATGATCATCTCTGATCATCTGATTCTGATTTGAGAGTGTGTGAGTTAATGCTCTCTGTGTGTCGCTTTAGTTCAGAGCACACACCCTGTACCGTTTCCTCCCCTGTGAGATGATAGAGAGATCCATTCATGTGTTTCCACATCTCTGAAGGCTCTTTTACTTTTTTAGCAAACTGTAATCTGGCCATCCAGTTTCTGTTGCCGACTAGTGATTTGCATCATGCATCTGTAGTTCTCCTGGTCTTCTGGGGATTGTAGTCTCTGACTCACTCACGCCGAACTCCTGGAGATTGTTCCTGATCTGTCGTTTTGGGGTTTTTTCTTCTAAATTATTCTTCGGCTATCCACTGTAGAAGTCTCCCTTGGCCTACCAGGCTGTGCTCACCTGTGTGTTTCTTCATTTGGATGACGTTCCAAACTGTTGTTGTTGGCAAGCCTACGGTATGTTTATGATCGTTTTTTGTGATTTCTCAACCCAATAAAGGCTTCCTTGACTTGCAGTGACCACTCTTTGGTCTTCATGTTGACAGACACATAGCAGACACACTCCAAAGGAAAACATAACGTTTAGAGTCAATAACAGACATTGACATCACAACTGACTGACCAGAAATAACTGTCAAGACAATTGTCCAATACTACTGGTTCTTTGAAATAGGGGGACTACGCATAAAAAGGACTGTAATTTCTAATTGGTGAAAGTAATCTGGAAAAAAGACGTTGAACATTGAATTCAATCTGATCATCTACACTTTAACCTCATAGGTATAGGTTATTTTCTGTTTGATTTCAAATCCAAACTGTCGGAGTACAGAGCTAGAAGAAGACAAAAACCTCCCCCTTTCCAACCCTTACTGAGAGCCCTGTAGCATCTTACTGAGAGCCCTGTAGCATCGAATGAGTGTTTCAAATCTGTAATGGAAACATTCACGATATCCATCTAGCCTTAACCTAACCACCAACAACAAAACAAAACAAACAAACCTTATCGTCTAAGCATCTGCAGCCCCTAATATCAACCGCCTCACAAACGGGATTCTAAACATCTTGACAACCTTCCACACCTTCCCAGGAAGGGACAGCCCCGTGTAAGGCTGGCAGGTGGAGGCTGACAGAAGCGTTCTAGCCCTGGTCTCCGAACACCCCCACCGCCAGACATGGCAGGGAGTGTGATTAGCATGAACGCCCGTGCTCTTAAGAAGCCTCGATCGAAGCAGACGTGCCGAGCGATCGGGGAGCGCCGGGGCTCCATCTGTGAAGAGCAACGGAGCTACACACCACAGCCACAGGGAGAGAAATATCCACTAGATGTCTGGTGGTATGTATGGGTGGTGGGTGCAGCAGGGCCTTCGGTAACCAGGTTTTCCATGCTAATGGGCCCCCCACCCCAACAGAAGGGCCGGGGCCTGTAGACGCAGGGCAGGCTGGGCGTGTGGGAGGCAGTTTACAGCCTCTAGTCTCTCCGTCTCTAATGGCCCTCATGTCTGACAGCACTCTATTAAACGCTCGACAGAGGGCCCGGAGTACAGCCTTTAGTTGTTAACTCACTCTCTATTTTCTACTCTGCCATACCGCACCTTCCGATGGGCTAATGCTAGAGGGTCTGACAAGCTGTCAATACAGCCACACTAATGTGCAACAAGGAACAAGCTGCAGGTCACTTCCTCATATCCAACAGGTAGCCGACGCTCTCTAACACGCTCTCAGACGAGAGGAGAAGTATCGTCGACAGGTTTGGCCTCAAAAAATCAATAAGCACATTGTGGACGTATTGTATTTTTGAACACCCTGTCAGCGACATGGAAATCAGACTGGGAATGGACAATTATGAAAAAAGGAAGTCTCATTTCGAGAGGCGACGTTTGAAAAAAACGGCAATTAAAATGGTCAGCGACCACCGTCGGGACGGAGACTAATTGGACGACGTGTCAGTGGGAGAAAGGAGACTGACATTAAAAAGTCAAGCACCACCACGGCCCCACGCCTGGACAAGCTGCACGGTCATAACCTGTCCAACTAACCAGCTAACCTGTCAAACTAACCAGTTAAACTGTCAAACTACAACGATGCAAACTGGTGATGGCCCAAAAAGGTGACAAATTAGTTTTCTGCCTGAAAACAAAGAACATTTAGGAAATTGTTGACCTATTTTGAAGTAAAAACGGCTAAAAGGTGACAAGTTTGCACCCCTGAAACTAACCAGCTAAACTGTCAAACTAACAAACTAACCTGTCAAACTAACCAGCTAACCTGTCAAACTAACAAACTAACCTGTCAAACTAACCAGCTAACCTGTCAAACTAACAAACTAACCTGTCAAACTAACCAGCTAACCTGTCAAACTAACCAGCTAACCTGTCAAACTAACAAACTAACCTGTCAAACTAACAAACTAACCTGTCAAACTAACAAACTAACCTGTCAAACTAACAAACTAACCTGTCAAACTAACCTGTCAAACTAACAAACTACAGGGATGCAAACTGATGATGGCCCAAAAAGGTGACAAATTAGTTTTTTGCCTGAAAACAAAGAACATTTAGGAAAATTGTTGACCTATTTTGAAGTAAAAACAGCTTTCTGTATTATTTTTCTTTATTTTGTTATTAAGTTATAAAAAATAGAGCTTTATGTATGTATGTATGTGTGTATGAATGTTATGGAAGTGTATTGTCTGTATTTAAGTGTTTAAGATGAACAATAGTTTGAAAGTATGTAAGGTATGAGGACCCCAGGAAGAATAGCTACTGCATATCTGCTGCATCTAATGGTGGATCCAAATAAACAAACAAACAAACAAACTAACTAACCAGCTAACCTGTCAAACTAACCCTGAGCAGCAGCCTCCCTACACAGTGGCGTTCTTCCAGAGGATATCTTGATGCTGGCACAGAGCAGAGCCGTGTCGTGGTTTTGTATTCGTAGCGAAAACTGCAGTGCCAGAATAGTGTTATCTGGCATCAATCAGATATCCTCTCCTCTTTCACTTGGGTAAACACTGTGAGAGAGCCGGTGGGTCTCGGGGGGGGTGAGGGGGGGGGCCGTGTGAGCCGTGCAGTTCAATGCCATTATGAAAGTTTAATCAACACAAGCAGGAAGCTGTAGTTGGTCCCTCAGGAGAGGGGCTCAGGCCGCCAACCAGGAAGCTTGGCGAGGGTCTCATATCAAATGTATTACTCATTAGAAAGTCTAATAACAAACATTGGCCAACGCTGCGATGGTGGGCTGTAAAACCAGAGCAGATGAAATGTTGTTCTCCGTCTGGCCTTCCCCCAGGATGGGCTGAGGGCCTCCTGCAGCTTCTGGAGACTTCCACAGACATCTTTAATAGAATCCGACAAACACACAAGAAGACAGACAAATGAAGGGACTTGAGCTGGACTGAACTGTAATGACGGCAGCAGCGACGCCAGCGTAGCTGTTTAACACTGCTGAATGGAGAGCGCTGATGGTGACTGGTGAATAGCTTGTAAGCCTGTAAGTAGGAATCCAACATGTTGATTGAAATACTATAAATAGTCACCGACTCTCACTATTCACCAGATGAGAATACATACACGGGGAATACTGTAGGGAAATAAAAATGTGTTTCAGTACAAAGTGGAAATATAAGCAAAGGCCTCAGAGAGTTAGGGGCCCTAATTTGCTGCCAAGTAAAGAGCAAAGCACACCACTAAAACCACATAAAACCACTAAAACCACATAAAACCACATGCAAAAGACCACTTTGGTGTCACCGCAAACTGTGTCTGCCATTACCAAAACAAACGTTGCACCAAAAGGGAGAACAGCAGACGGGCAGGCACGGGGACTGGGACAGGCGTCCAGACCATGATCAATAATGACCAACAGGCAGAAATAGACAGTAGACACGTCGTGACGTTAGAACGATAAGGTTCTATCTCCATTTTCTGTCAAAATCTAAGCTCATGACGTATTTGATCATAACAGGCACAGCAGGACATCCTTGACTAAATATATGGAAGTAGGCCGCGTGTATGTTCCCGCGTTATGACATTCTGTAGGCTGTTTTCCATAAAACATCGAAAGACTAATGTTGCAAACATCCATCGCCTCCCAGCTCTGAGCCGATTACTAAACCATGAAACATGCATGTCTTTGATAGGATACGAAATAACATAGGAGAATATCTTAAACTTGATACAATATTACAGAAAGATCAGTTAGACCCCAACCACAGTCTGTTTGAACCGATGCCGTCCAAAAGGCGAGGCCTCTTCCAGAGCCTCAGGGCCGAAACTCAGAGACTAACAAGCAGCTACTTCCCCCAGGCCATCAGGCACATGAACAAGCCCACTGTAGTGAACTGACCATCTTCCCCAAGCACACCCCATGTGTACGGAAACCATAAGCTCACAGCTACTTTAGCTATTACCACAAGTTGCACCACTATGTGCAACAAATATTATGTGCAATATGACAACCCTTGTGTACATAAGGTTTCAGATATAGGAAAAAGTTAGGATATTTATAGCATAGCATAGAGTACAGCACAGTGTTTTATTGTATAGTAGATAGTGTACATAGCCTTTATTTATGTCAACCAGCTCTTTTCTCTTTTTTTATTTTACCCTTGGCCCTCTTGTTTTTAGTCTTTTTTCCAAGCACCAGGGGAGCCCCCCCTCCTAAATGTCGTTGTATGGTACCTGTACTGTATTAATGACAATAAAGACCATTCATTCATTCATTCATTCATTCATTCATTCACTAGTGTATCCTGTCTTACCTGTACTATTGTCACCTGTATATGGTATTATGCCCATTATTTTTTGTCTCTTATGTCCTGTACTACTGTAACTTTTATCTTGAATTATGTTTGATTTATTATGCTTTATGTCTTGTGCTGCAATGCAATGTCAGGATCCAAACCCTAAGAATGTTACTCTGGTACACGTGTGTAATGTGACGTAACAAATAAACGTGAAACTTTAAATCGGTGCCCTTTGTTTTTGTCAAGAGAAGGTTAAGCACAGCAATAAGCTGTTGAAGGAAGTAAGAACTAAATAAAATTGTTTATGGCAAAGACGTGACAACATTAAGCCTTCTGTTACGATTACCCCAGACCTAATTTCAGATGGTGTCAATATTGCCACCGAGGGTATATGAAATGTGTGGAACAGTTTGCTACATTTGCCACCTGTGTGCTATAAATGTGAACGCTGTGAGACGAACGCCTCTTTAGGGAAAGGAGACAGAGTCCTGTCTGTCTAACAGCAGGTTAACTCTCGCCCTGGGAGACAGACTGAGGATGTTATCAATGAAACAAACGGAAGAGAAGGAGAAACAGCTCATGAAGGTGAGATCATAAAGGTGAGGTCAGGCACTGCTGTTGTTTCTGGCAGGTGTATTCGTCACATCATCGGTGCAGCGTTTGAGAGGTGTCAATGTTTGGTATTGATTCTGTGCTTTGCATTTGCATTTGTCTGTCAACAGGACTAAAGAGGTGTCACAGGAAGTCAAGGAAGCTGTTAATAGGCTGACGAATCTGGAGGAAAATAAACCTTACGGAAAAAACAAGATCAACAGTTTAGAACATCATTAAAAAGAAGAAGAAGCACTGGTGAGCTCAGCAGAAGTAAACAAGCCAAGGAAGACTTCTACACTGGATAACAGAATAATAACAGAAACAGTAAATGGTCTGACTTATATAGCGCCTTATTCCAATGGCCTCTCATTCACCCATTCACACACACATCCACACACCAATGGCGGCAAGCTACCATGCAAGGCACCGGCCGGCCCGCTCACTGGGAGCAATGTGGGGTTCAGTGTCTTGCCCAAGGACACTTCGACATGTGGCCAGTCGGGGCTCGAACCGCCGATCTGCTGACCTTCTGCGATCACTAGACGGTGGCTCTACCTGCTGCGCCACAGCCGTCCACAATACCTCACAATAATGACTAAAACCCCCAGAACATCTGTCCCACAGACCAGGAACACTCTCTCTCCAGGAGGCAGGCATGGATGTGTCAGACTATGAGACTACCATCGACAACATGTCACCAGTCAAACTACAGACGCTTCACACAGGAGCAGACTACCAGTTATCCTCTGAAAGGATGGCCAGGTTATTACAGTTTGCTAAAAAGTAGTCCGAGTAAAAAGCCTGCAGAGGTCTGGAACAAGGTGTGATGGACAGGTAAGATGAAGATGTGACGGACAGGTAAGATGCATATTATCATGGACCGGAGTGATTACAAGAGGAGTTTGTGCAAAAAAAGGATCTGCCCAAGAAGTATGTAGGTTGTCTTAACTAATTGATGAGTGTGGCTGTGGAAGGAAACGTACAGAAACATCTTGCAAAGTATTTCGTCGTCTCGTTTCGTGTTGTTACGGACTTTTATAAATCATTCATGACACCCATATGTTCCTGCTGTGTCTACCCAGCCCACTGACAGACTCATGCAGATAGCATGAGATAGCATGTCCCCCCTATCTGTGTTCCACTGCACCCCCTCGGTCAGACAACCCGCAAATGTTTAACGAAGTCCGCCCCTTGATGTACCGCCGCTTAAACATCCGTTAATATTTGACTGGGGGGGGTCACAGCTCGTGACGGGAACACAGGACCTGGGACATTTGGGAACAAAGAGGTCTTAGAAACGGTTACCTCACAGCCAAACTGAGCAAAAGCCAAAAGAGAGAGAAAGCTACGTCATGCTAGGAGGAGAGTACCTAAGTATGAACAGGGGTTCGTAAATAATTTGCGATTCCCCTGTCAGATGGGTGGACTCGCTGCTGTCCCTGTCAGATGGGTGGACTCGCTGCTGTGTTCACTTATGCAGCAAGAAGCAGGAAGAAGCCACACATCTAAAAATAAACACGAGAGAGGAGGGCTGCCGTTTGAAGGGTTTTTAAAAGGGGGTCGTAAGTAGAAACATATTCGCCTGTAGGCCGATATGTTCCGTTTTTTTTTTTTATCATTCCCGGTTCGGTTCCCTTCTAAAGCATTCAAAGGGAGTTCATAACCAGAGAGCCGACCAAAGCGAGGCCTTTAGCCAGCAGAGCAACGAACGCGAACACGGCACATGTGCAGAGACGTACGCTGTAATGAAAGACAGAGCCGCCCTCCCTCTCCTCCGTCTGAAACGGCGGTTGACCGACAGACCGACCGACCGGCCGGGGGAGACGCAGCAGCAACCTTCAAAGTAACCTTTGATATCCTACACCTGAACCTCCGCTCAGCCACGTGTGAGAGGGAGGAACGGTCGGTTGGTAAAAAATATAAAACAGATGGATCACATTTAAAAAAATAAAAAAAAAACTGTGGAAAATAATTAGAATTGCATCTTTGCATGAGAGAGAGGCAGTGAGGTAAAAAGAAAAAAAGATGGCACATTATTGCACACCTTGACTGAGGAGCTGGCGGATAATGTCACAGGTGGCTCGAGCGGCGGGGGGGCGCAAATCTCCATTACCGGCCCCGAGGAGAGGGGGGAGGGGGGAGGCCGGGGCAAGGCACAATATGGCCAGTTTATCTTCACCTGGCCACACAGTTTGACCTCTGGGCCGCGTGTCAACCCCTCCGGAAGAGCTGGGAAATAATTAAGGAGCAAAACTTTGTAGGAAGAAACATTAATTAATAAATAAAGAGCGTAATAATATGTTGGGCCTTATGCACGGTGGAGGCACAGCAGCAGCACAGGAACGGCTTCTAGAGGCCAGGCTGTAAACTCTGTCTGGATGCCTCCACACATGACACACGTGAGCCAGTGTGTGTGTGTGTGTGTGTGTGTGTGTGTGTGTGTGTGTGCGTGTGTGTGTGTGTGCAATGTGCATGTCTATGCGTTCCTGTGTGTGTGTGTGTGTGTGTGTGTGTGTGTGTGTGTGACGCAGGCAGGCCTATTCTCTCTTATTCTCTCTCTCAGAAGTCGGTCCATCTGAGCCGTGGTTAAAGCCTCCGCCACCAGGCCCCACGCTAACACGCTAACAAGGCCACAGTCTCCCCGTGACCGAGAGGCAGAATGGGCAGGAGAGGAGGGAGAGAAAGGAAGAGGAAATCAGGAGGAAGGGAGAGGAGGAGGGGGGGGAAGAGAAGAAAAGAGAAGAATAGATCTGAAAGGAAAAGGAGGAGGAGAGAGAGAGAGAGAGGGAGGGAAAGAGAGAGAGAGGGAGGGAGGGAAAGAGAGAGAGAGGGAGGGAGGGAGAGAGAGAGAGAGAGGGAGGGAAAGAGAGGAGGGTGACGGCAGGGAAGGACAGGGACAGCGTGAAGAAGGGAGGCGGAGGAGGGAAGGATATGAAAGGAGAGAAAGAGAGAGAATAAAGGAGAGGAGAAATTCTCCTTCCCGCTGACCTGCATCCTGCGCACGCGGCTTCGTGCGTGCCCCCCCCCCTCCTCCCCTGTGCCTCCCCCCCTCCTCCCCTGTGCCCCCCCCCCTGTCAGCCAGGTGGCCAGGCCTTCTCTGGGAGGAGCAGAAGGCCCCCCCCCCCCCCCTCTCCATTCTGGCCCTGCCTCTCTGGATGCAGGGTGTGTGTGTGTGTGTGTGTGTGTGTGTGTGTGTATGTGTGTGTGTGTGACGCCAGCCAGGAGGAGCACACACACACACACACACACGCCGCGATCATAGGCCCGACACCGGCACACACACGGGCACACACACACACGTGAACATGCTTACCGCTAACAGCATCTGTCAACAAGGCGAGCCGGAGAGAGAAATGGATGATGATGTTGTTGTTTTTTCAAAAGCAATTATTTTCCATAGAAATGACCTTTTGACTCCCCCATCTGCGGGGGTAATCTTTTTTCATGACAAAGACGCTATATAAATAGCTACGTCGTTTATCCTGCGAGACAAAAGGTTGGTTCTTTAAGCGAGTGTGTGACAGAGGTAAGTTAACTAGCCACACACTCCTACAGTCATGTAGTGGAAGTGATAGTCTCCATCTCCATCAGCCCTTCATGTGTCATCCTCTCTTCAACGGTGGCGTTTGTAGAACGTAGAACAATAATAATGAGATATAAATTAATAATGCAACGTAAAGAGGCAAGCTGGTGCTCTCTAACAAAGTCTCCCCCCCCGTCTCCCCCCCGCCTCTCTGCTGGGTAAACAGTTGAGGCAGGGGGGCGGGGCGGGGCAGAGGGGTTGGGAGGGGGGGCAGAGGGGTTGGGAGGGGGGGCAGAGGGGTTGGGAGGGGGGGCAGAGGGGTTGGGAGGGGGGGCAGGGGGGCGGGGGGCTGTTAGCGCTATGGCTGCAGGAACTGACCTTCAATGAGATTATAATTATAGTTGTAATCATGTTTCCAAACTACACAGTGTCTGTTTAGAACTAAACTGTTTACTACAACAGAGCAGAACAAGCTTGTATGTTGTGATGGCTAAGACCAGTTACACAATGCTTATGTTTTATGTTACATTCTTCAACAAACAACGTTTTTGGTGGGTGTTTAAACTTGTCTTGGACTCGCAATGGTCTCGAAATAGACTCCTGGTGGGTGTTGATCTGGTTGTCACAGTGTTTGGTTCTGCAGCAGAGGGGTTGGGAGGGGGGGCAGGGGGGCGGAGCTACTGTATGAGAGGTTGGGAGGGGGGGCAGGGGGGCGGAGCTGCTGTACGAGAGGCAAACCTACATTACAACTGGATTACTTCCCACTTTTCCAATTTGCATAGCAATCTGTAGGGTTTACACACGTGTCAACTTAGACAATTATTTATCAATGGAACAATGTTTTAGCGCTAATAACCAATGATTTTGCAGCTGTAAACAGGCGACTCAGCTCATATTATGAAACATACAAAGCCTTAACATGCTGTGGTAATAAACCTCAGGTATCGGTCCATGGTAAGTAATATAAATATGGTCATCTCTTTTAAGTAATTATTTAATTTAATTACATTATTTAAATGTAATTAACTAATAAGCATACTTACCCATCAATACAATACTAATTGTTTAATTAAAATGACACTCAGCTAATAGAAAATACACCCAACAACAACATATGTACTTCTATAGGCCTAACAGATGTCATAGCCACTCATATGTGAATCATTGGGCTTTTAGGGCTTGTAATGGTGAATGGTAAACAGAGTTATATAGCGCCTTTATCCAAAGCTCTTTACAACGGCCTCTCATTCACCCATTCACACACATATTCACACACCGATGGCAGCAAGCTACCATGCAAGGCGCCGGCCGATCTGCCGACCTTGCGATCATTAGACGGCGGCTCTCCCTCCTGCGTCACAGCCGCCCCAGTGAGTAATGAGTCTTATGAGAGGAACACCGAACCCCTGTGACCCCCGCAGTGTTCCACAGGACAACAGAGAGGATATGACTAAGGGGTACGGGGTCATCTGTGCAGCCTTACTCACAAAGGCCCATTCACTCCCCAAAAGACACTCACTCCATCACCAGACTAGATGTCTAAGACTTCTGCATAACCGCACAATGCTGTAACACAATGGTTCTCCATCCCACACAGAGACAGAGCAGCCCACGGTGCGGGTGGGTGGATGGCTCCTGTAGTCAGAAGAAGGAAGAATGGGAAGTGTAGAAAGTAGTACTATAGTACTTGTGAGGAGGCTGTCAGATGATCTAGAGCTTCTCTGCTCGTTCATCCACATGTCCACTCCGTCTCCGAGCCCCTCTGGCGCCGTTTAACCTTCACATCCTCCTCCGCCCACCGCGCCGATGGCGAGCAGCTCATAAAACGCGAGCGAACTTGAGAGGAACAAGGAGGAACAGGCTTGATAACCAGACCTGCAGCGCATAGGAACATGCCAGACGTTTGCCGTCGATCTGAGAGAAACAAAGTTCAGGAAAAAAAACAATTGCTGTTGCACCCCCGTTGCATCAGTACGGAGTGGAGGCCAGCGGAGGCATTGCTCAAGAATTCGTCATCCCCCCCCACCCCCGAAATCCAACAAGCACTTCAAACGTCAGAAGCCAAACAATGTTCTGTGAAGTGATTGATCTTTGTGGCATAAACATGTTTCTTTTCCTCTTTTGAAAGATTGACTTTGTAATGCCAGAGACACACAAATAGGAGTAGAGTGTCTCCCCCACCCCCTCCACCCTCCACCCCCCCCCCCCCTCCACCCCCCACCTGTTTTAGTAACACTGACTTAGATGGAAGAAACAATGTTTGAATGGATTAATCTGCTCCTCCTGAGTGCGGACGATAAAAAGGACTTTCTGTCTGGATCAGCCGGAGACAGAGGAGAGAGGAGACAGACCGCTGCGTCTCAGACACATTCTGATGATAATTAATTGTTTATTCCCCCTCTCTCCTTTCAAGGTCAGGGGGATTATTATTAATAACGCTCTGGGAAAATGTGACGACAGCTGGTGAAATCGGGAACAAGTCGTCAACCAATCAAATTGAGAAAATTTGAGTGATGACACACTCGGTAGTCGAGCCAAAATATTGCAATGCAACGGAGAGCAATGTGGAGTAATCCCCACTGCTACTTAGTTAACTTGTCTTGAACACTACTTTACATTGTCAGCAGGCTCACAGAACAAGCTGTGTCAAGGCGGCTACAGACTGGACGACTTTTCAAGTTGTAACATCGCTGAGCCTCTCACACTAAACGACCGTGGTGCTGGTGTCCGCGTCGCAGCGGCGCGCAGACTGTATACACACAACCTCTTCTACAGCGCAGACTACAGGATGTGGCAACGACGGGGGCTCACAGACTACAAGATTCTTCACTTGGTCGGGACGATTCGCCAAGCTGTAGTGTCGCGATATCAGCACATGATGACGAGACGTTGACAGCTGTCAAACGTTTCCTCGACCTCTCATTGGCTGTGCTGTCCACACGGGTCGTTGCCCATCTCAGACTAGCAGATTGTGCGCCGATAAAATTAAACATGTTTGAAAAGATTGGGAGCCCTCCGACGGGATCGGCGGCCCTCCGATTGCGTCTCTGAGCCTGTCACATTAAACGAGCGTCGGAGACGGCGCGTCCCCGAGTTTGCAACAACGGGAGGATTTTGTCTCCGACCGCAAGAAACTGGTCGGCGACAGCTAAATCGGGGTTAAAATCGTCTAGTGTGTACTCGGCTTTAGTTGACTAGCGACGTGTCGTTGATTTTCAACAACAACATTTAATTACGTTTTTCTGAATAAATGTCCGAACGTTTGATCGGCTGACGACACAAACGTAGTACCTTTAAGTGAATTCTCACCCTGGACGACCGAATGGCTGTTGTGTTGAGTCTGATTAGGATTGGGCGGTATAACACAGTAATATGATTTCCCGCGGGACTTGAAAATGCCCATGGTGTGCTTTTCAATACCGTCATAAAACGTCTGCCCCATTATCAATCAAACTGCCATTTTTCAAATCTGCTGTTTGTCACCAGCGCCCCGCCAGCACAGCCGCAGACACAACTACAACTTCAGGAGAGGAACTTTTGGGGTGGTGTTGCACACAACCTCTCATACCTAATGTCAGAGAAGGAGGGAGAGAGAAATAAAAGACCAGCAGCACTAATGACTTGGTCCCTAAGGAAACGCCACCGCTGCTGTTTGGCAGCTTTTCTGGTTCCGACCCGATTACAAAGCAGAGCTGCAGAGCTGGACCAGGTTATTACCAACATCTACATGACAAAGACGACGGGAAGGGAACTAATCTACACTTCCACCTCAGACTGAAACACCCAAACATCCATTAACAGCTGAAACACCCAAACACCAGAAGAGAGAGAGAAGAGAGAGAGAAGAGAGAGAGAGAGAGAGAGAGAGAGAGAGAGAGAGAGAAGAGAGAGAATAGAGAAGAGAGAGAGAAGAGAGAGAGAAGAGAGAGAGAGAAGAGAGAGAATAGAGAAGAGAGAGAGAGAGAAGAGAGAGAGAAGAGAGAGAGAGAGAGAGAGAGAGAGAGAGAGAGAAGAGAGAGAGAAGAGAGAGAGAATAGAGAAGAGAGAGAGAGAGAAGAGAGAGAGAGAAGAGAGAGAGAGAGAGGAGAGAGAAGAGAGAGAGAAGAGAGAGAGAGAGAAGAGAGAGAGAAGAGAGAGAGAAGAGAGAGAGAGAGAAGAGAGAGAGAGAGAGAGAGAGAAGAGAGAGAAGAGAGAGAGAAGAGAGAGAGAGAGAGAGAGAGAAGAGAGAGAGAGAGAGAGAGAGAAGAGAGAGAAGAGAGAGAGAAGAGAGAGAAGAGAGAGAGAAGAGAGAGAGAGAGAGAGAAGAGAGAGAGAGAGAGAGAGAGAGAGAAGAGAGAGAGAGAAGAGAGAGAGAGAAGAGAGAGAGAAGAGAGAGAGAGAGAGAGAGAGAGAGAGAGAGAGAGAGAGAGAGAAGAGAGAGAGAGAAAGCTCAGAAAGAAACACACCCAGGATCCCCAGAGCAGTTTCATAACGGTGACTAAATCAATATTTTATAGACAAATGATGGCCTAGAGGCTATAAGAGACAAGTTATATTATTCCGAAAACAGCAAGTGATTGTTTGTAAAAAAAAATGCCACACTGTCTCTAAGCCACACATCTTACAGCGTGCACGCTTGTCTGTGTTCCAACCTAGCACTAACACAACGTTTAGACTGAAGACAGACAGCCACTCACAGACGTATCCCTGTATTACACCCCGCAGACAACCTCACCACTCCTCCTCAGCTCCACAGTGAGAAGGATTGCACTATTGCCTTTTATTATCCCTTCCCCCTCCCTCCCCCCCTTCTCAAGTGTAACCTACCCCCATCCCCACCACCCCCCCAAGCCTCCCCCGTATCCGCAATCTCCTAAACCTCTCTGTCACTCAGGCTTGTTCGGGTTTTAGGACAATAAATATTTCATGGTTAAGGAGTTAAGGAACATTAAAATGATCCATACGAGCTTACGGCCCTTCTCTGCTTCCTGTGTTGGGCGCAGGGCTTCATTTCCTTCGGGCGGGAGGTAAGAGAGAGGGAGAGAGGGTGGGGTATTTATAAACCACCGCCACCGCCACCGCCGCTCCCTGTGACTGATGATTCACCTGGGCCTCTCATGTCTCCGGGGTACGTTCTCTGAGGGGTGGGGCGGGCGAGGTATGTTCCCTGAGGGGTGGGGCGGGCGAGGAGAGGTGCTCAGTGTCGGTGTGTAGAGGCGGGAAGAAGCCAAACATCACTTACCTAGAGAGAGAAAGGAGAGAAAAAAAAGAGAAAAAAGAGAGAATACATAAATCAATGCTCTCCAACACATTCTGCATGCCCGTAAACCACTCTGCTGAATTATAACTAGCTATTTTGAACCTTAAAAGAGCTAGTTTGCATGCCTTCCAGGCATCTGCATATGGCAGCCATATGCTAGCAGATATGCAGGGACAGCTTGGTTAGACAGCCCAGGTAATTCAAGTCATCCACAGTTAAGGGGGTGAACACGTCTTTTAGAGGCTCTTGTTGAATTAAGGATAAATCCTGAGTCCACAGCAAAGTGGTCAGGGGCTGTTAGCAACCTGGAGAGACATCTGGGCTAGCACGCACACTGTCACACACACACACACACACACTGTCACACACACTGTCACACACACACACTCACGTACACACACACACACACACGCTGTCACATCTCTGGAGGAGCAGAATGGTTGTTGCCTGTGTGTGTGTGTGTGTGTGTGTGTGTGTGTGTGTGTGCGTGCGTGTGTGAGAGTGTGTGCGTGTGCGCGTGTGTGTGTGCGTGAGTGTGTGTGTGTGTGTTTGTGAGAGTGTGTGTGTGTGTGCGGTGTGTGTGTGTGTGTGTGTGTGTGTGTGTGTCTGTGCGTGTGTGTGTGTGTGTGTGTGTGTGTGTGTGTGTGTGTGTGTGTGTGTGTGAGACAGAGAGAGAGAGGGAGGGAGTAGGGAGAAGGGTAATAGAATGACTCTCCTACTGAGAGACACTTGACAACCTCTCCAGCGGTTCTTCACAGCACAGGACTTTCATCCAGGCATACTGAATCCAATAAGTAAACTGAAAGTAATTGGCCGACGCAATTTGCTTCACAGAATAACGATAGTCTTATAACAGAAATGCCAATGTGTGTTTGAGCCCAGAGCCAAATTCTTCAAATCAGAATAATCTCACTCCCTGATGTCAATAGTCAACCCGCTCCAAGCTGCTCCAAGCTGTGAGTTTAACATTCAGATTCTCTCTGTTATTGTCTCAGTCTGCGGAGGTTGGGCTGGCAGTGTTTATAATACATTACACAAAACACAACCCCATATAGAAAACACATCAAATCAAGCAGTTACACAGACACAATAATGGTTTGCAGCAATTGCAGCTACATAGTGCATAGCTGTGAGTCAGCGGTTTGCATTGTTCGATATGCAGATATGCAGTAGGCCGTTACGGCAGATTTGGCTCTGGCTGTGTTCGGTTTAGGTGCCCTGGACAGCGCCTGATGGCATCAATTAAAAGGATAACTGCGGGCGGTGACTGGTCACACACTTAAAGTCATTGTCCTTTTCTAGAGGAGAGGAGAGGATGGCTTGTGTCACACAGGTAATAATAATAACTTTTATTTGTATGGCGCTTTTCCTGCAAACGTTGCAGCTCAAAGTGCTCCTGATCATTATATAATCATCATTTAATTATTTAGTCATTTAAAGGCAATATTAAAAAGATGGGTTTTCAGTCTTGACTTGAACATAATGTGCTGAGGTTGCATCTCTAATGTAAACTGGCAGTGAGACACAATCTGGGTGCATAAAATGAGAATGCAGCCTCACCAAATCTCTTCTTTTGTACATGTGGTACACAGAGAAAACCAGCGTCAGAAGACCTGAGAGCTCTATTGGGCTGATATGCTAGCAGAAGACCTGAGAGCTCTATTGGGCTGTTATGCTAGCAGAAGACCTGAGAGCTCTATTGGGCTGATATGCTAGCAGAAGACATGAGAGCTCTATTGGGCTGATATGCTAGCAGAAGACCTGAGAGCTCTATTGGGCTGATATGCTAGCAGAAGACCTGAGAGCTCTATTGGGCTGATATGCTAGCAGAAGACCTGAGAGCTCTATTGGGCTGATATGCTAGCAGAAGACCTGAGAGCTCTATTGGGCTGATATGCTAGCAGAAGACCTGAGAGCTCTATTGGGCTGATATGCTAGCAGAAGACCTGAGAGCTCTATTGGGCTGAAATGCGGGTAGGAACAGGTTGGAACAGAGACACTATCCTGTCAGGTTCGGCCAGGCGTCGGCCTATAACCCACGTGTGTTTGCAAACCAGCAGATCATGGAAATTTAAAAAAAAAGACTGATTCAATAAAACATGTCTAAAAACACGTTGAGAACAGACTTGTTCACATGGAGGGGCGTTACGTTTCCTTAGCTACAACAAAACCGTTAAGAGAAGCTAAGAACCAACATCTATGCATCTGAGAGTCTGAGATTAGCTCAGGAATGTGAGCTTGTCAGTTTATCTGTCATTACTAAATGACACATCCTGGTTAGCCTCCGCGTCCCGCTGCGCTATTCTCTACAAACCGCCGCACAATTACCACACAATTATAGCACATGGTTAACCAGTACTGTTAAAACGACTTCCTTTAGCTTTTATTGCTCATATTATGCTGGTTGGTCGAGGCTGCCGTGTCTCAGAAGCTCCTGGGTCTTGGCAGCCTTCCCAGAGGGAGAGAGAGAGAGTTCATTGCTTTTCACAGAAACGTGTTAGAGAGGGAGGGAGGTGTGTTGTTACATTCCACGCTCTGAGGTAAATGTAAAAGCTCGCCGAGTAAAACGTCCTGTCAGCCTGCAGACGCCCCCTGCTCCGCCACCGTGGCCCAGCGACAGAGGAGCCCGCCCTCCCTGATATCATACTGAACACCACAGGACAACAACAACATTGTGTTCTGTGAGACTGAGAATGACCAGGAGTAGTATAAACAGAATAACCTCAGAGGTGAAAGCCGAGCGTATTATAATGCCGTGGTGACTGTTGACTTGTTTCATGCCTACTGGTGTTGTAAG
>NC_137689.1:739502-752002 GCF_963989245.1 Nansenia antarctica
ATTGGCATTTTTTTGGTTTCCAGTTTGATTAATTTCCACGTAAATAGACGTGGTCGGACTGATTTCCTTGCAGGATCTCATCTTTAAGACCTAGCACCTCATTCTTAGCCCTAATAACTGGAATTTGGAGACCTGTTTTGGGCCTTATAGATTGGATTGCTGGATTTTAGACTTGAAGGCTTTTTAAGACCAGCGCAGGGGAACCCTGAGGGAGGCAGTTGGTAGCGACGCAACCAACTGCCGACAAAAATCGTTTGTTTTTTTTCCCTCTCGGCTCTGACGGAGCGAGCCAGCCACCACTGATTCAATGTCACTCGACACGCGCTGGCCGAGTGTTGCTGCTGCCCCAGTATGTTCTTAAAAGCAGCTTGTCAGGTGAATTACCAGGCTATCATGTTATACTGCCCAGTGCTTCTAAGTACCACAGGGGTTGAAGTGTCCAGAGAGAGAGAGAGAGAGAGAGAGAGAGAGAGAGCGCGAGAGAGAGAGAGAGAGAGAGAGAGAGAGAGAGAGAGAGAGAGAGAGGGAAGATTATTGACCTGGTGTTTAGTTAACCATAGGAATGCTCCGATTTATCGGCCACCGATTTAAATCGGCCGATTTCACTCCAAATGACTCGATCGGTGATCGGCAAAAATGGCCGATCGCAAAAAACGATTTTTTTTTTTTTTTTCCCCTGCGGAAGACAGATAACTGAACAGAAAACATAGGAGGACGTAACAGTATGTAAACCATGAAGGCCACGTTTATGATGTCTTTTATACAGCCATATCGACTGACTTGGGCTTCAGGCCCTAACTGGGTGATAGGCCAGACCTTTACTATGCCATAAAAATGGGTCTGCGTTTGCTTGGTGCCTAATGGATCAAAACTTTTGTCTAAAAAGCAAAAAATACTTAGGCTATCCAGTCAGTTATGTATTTTTAAAAAAATCGGTATCGGTATCGGTATCGGTTGATCTTGAGGAAACAAATCGGTGATCGGTATCGGCCCCAAAAATCCAGATCGGAGCATCCCTAGTTAACCATAGGTTATAATTTCCCAGACGATAAGAAGAAAAACGTCTGACCTACAGACGGATGGGATGGCGCTTTAATAGAAACGTTATTCCTCCATTCGTCCCCCCACAGATAGTGTTGTCTCACTAAGAGGCGTGGCTGTGTGGGGCTGTAATACCCTCGTCTAATAACACTTAAGCTCCCGTCTCTTCAGCAGCGAGCAGAGCGCTACTCTGGGGGGCTAGCAGGGTGAGACCCGGCCTGCTCTGCCTCCTAGCCTCTCCCAGCCTCCTAGCCTCTCCCAGCCTCTCCTAGCCTCCCAGCCTCTCCTAGCCTCCCAGCCTCCCAGCCCCTCCCAGCCTCTCCTAGCCTCCCAGCCTCTCCTAGCCTCCCAGCCCCTCCCAGCCTCCTATCCTTTCCTAGCCTCCCAGCCTCCCAGCCTCCTACCCTCCCAGCCTCCTACCCTCCCAGCCTCCCAGCCTCCCAGCCTCTCCCAGCCTCCCAGCCTCCTACCCTCCTAGCCTCCCAGCCTCCTACCCTCCCAGCCTCCCAGCCTCCTAGCCTCCCAGCCTCCCAGCCTCCCAGCCTCTCCCAGCCTCCTACCCTCCCAGCCTCCCAGCCCCTCTCAGCCTCCCAGCCTCCTACCCTCCCAGGCTACAGATGGGTCGCTCTGACCGATTGTTCTGGTGTCGCTGGGCTCTGGCGCGCTGACCCGCCCACCCTGGGCTCAGAGAGGGGAGAGCCAGGGACCGGCGTAAACAATCTCAGTCGGACACATCGACTAGCTAGCTGAGATGCCTGCTGCTGCAGCGTGACATGGTAATGCCAGAACAAGGCCTGTCAGCCGCCCGAGAGATCCCATCAATCATGCTAATGGCGCCTCTGAACCTAGAATCCATACAGCCGCGGCCTCTAACCTCATTGGATACAACACCCTAACCCCGGGTTAGACTGTTAGCATTAGCGAGCTTAACACTAGAACAGCCGTGCCGTTTCTACCTAGTATAAGAGCCGCCCCCTCTTTACAATAGAAAGCTGCTATTTACACACAACGACCACTAGTTGTCCGCCTTGTAAATTAGCCTGCTTCCTACACAGAAAAACTAGCAAAATAGCTTCATGCTAGCTTATCCTGATGTGATCGTGAACATGTAAGGGTACTGGGTGGTAGAACGCACATATCTAGGGCATAGTCATGAAAGGAGGGTCCTGAAATGTGATCGAGTGCAAAGATAGAACATGTTTCTTTACTCAGAATAAACCCTCAGGTAACACAGCCAGAGAGCCCCTGCGTGTTGAAAGGAGCCTCGCAAAGCAGTGGAAGAGAAACAAAGAGGGGGAAAAAAAGAAAAGGGAGGTGTGTGTGTGTGTGTGTGTGTGTGTGTGTGTGTGTGTGTGTGTGTGTGTGTGATCCATTAACTTTCACCAGGAATTACCGCAGGTCCATTTAGCACAATCTGCACCAATCAGCAAAAGTGCAGTCGTCGTCCCCCGCGCCCCCCCCCCCATCGCTCCTCCCAGCCCCCCCCCCACCTCGCTATTACCCCCCCTACCCCCCTACAGCCCAGCTGCACCTCTGTGCTTAGGGATAACGCCCATTACTGCGTCTGCAGACGGCCGTTCTGACAGGTAAATGTGTCTCAGTAGAAATGTTCCATGATGAAAACAGTCAGCAATGTTCCTCATCCCTCATTCTCACAGGTTGTGGTGGAAGTGAACGCTGCTTCCTCCCCGACGGCTTATCAACATCCCGCTCCCTCCCTCTATCCATCCCCCCCACTCTCCCTCCATCCCTCCCTCCCTCCCTCCCTCCCCCGCCCGCTCCCTCCCTCTATCCAACCCCATTCCCCCACTCCCCACTCGCCCCCTCCCTCCCTCCCTCTCTCTCTCTCTCTCTCTCTCTATCCAGCCTTTTCCCACTTGCCCGCCCTCCCTCCCTCCCTCTATCCACCCCCATCCCCCCACTCCCCCCTCCCTCTCTCTCTCTCTCTATCCATCCCTTTCTCTCCCTCTGTGCACTGCCTCGCCAAATCCCTCTCTGCTAAATGCTTTTTTCCCCTGAAATCTAACGGGAAGTGATTTGACTGTAGATGAAAAGGTTTTTTAGCACGGTGGATATTATACTAAACACAGGTGGCGTAGGACACGGGGTACGCGGGGGTGTTGAGTTGTTGGTCACACCAGCTAGTAAAGGTAAACACATCTACACAATGTTGAACAACAGACAACAAATGCAGCTAGCAGTGGGATGATGTTGGTGAGCCAAAGCTAAGATGTTTCCCTGCATCCAAGTTAGCATCGTGTTTGTGTTCGGATCGCGCCTCTGTGTTGAAGTCATCCCCAGGGTGTGGGTACACGACCCCACTTCTGTTCAGGGTCCATAACAACTGCCCTCCCTGATTTACAGACAAACGGTCCAGATCTCTCTACCCCTCACACCAAACCCACCCCGCCCATGACTCCACATCCAGTCTCTCTACAGTATAAATATTATATTGTGCTTTCCCCGATCCAGGACATAGAGCCTGGGGGAGGTTCTATAAATATGCTGACAGGCGACATGGCTTTTAACAGTTTTTCGGAGCATTCGTTGGTTCGCCCGCTCGGGAGAGTAAACACTCTGTGTCGTGCTCCCGAGTTGAAACACGCGTGCCCTGGCTTCACTGAGATCTGATCTCATTCAGTAGAGAATAAAGGGCTTTTCCCTTTCACAGGGCCGGGGTTGTGGAGGCCCAGGGGACATGGGGGGGGTGGAGGGGGGGTGGAGGAGATTGGATGGATGGGTTGAGTGCATTAAGAGTGCACGTCCTGACAAGTATTATGGCAGAGACAGATGGACTGGAAGTTGGTATCGATTCATACGCTGGGTGTCGTCTGTGTGGGCCCGGCTGGAAATATGATTGTCCCCAATTTTAACAGAGAAACGCAATAGAAGCACAGAAGCTAGGTGTGTCGTGAGCTCATGCTGAAAGTATGCCGGAAATGTGATTATTAATTAAGCAATAACACAAGAGAGGGTGTACTAGGCCTTTATAGAGCCCAATACATCCATATTGGACGATATTGGCCTTTTACAGACATATCTGTTTGGTATTCCTCTGATAATGCAGATGTGTCAGCCTCACATTCTGACATGACAGAACATCTGTGTAACTGGATTTTTCCAGAGCTAAATATATTTATTATATACACATTGATATACATATACAGTATGTTGTTTGTTTGTTTTATGAATTAATAAACGTGTTTATTGGCATTTAGCTCTTTGGACTTTGGACTGCTGTCAACTAGAACAGATGCTGACTGAAAGGACGCCACTGAAGAAGAGAGTTAAGTGTTATAAGAAGTCACACAGTTAAAGATATTATTTACCAATAATGTGTTTGACCTGTTAACATGGCTGGTTCACATCCATGGATTTCACAGTGGGATGTTAGAAGCTAAATCAACTGTACGGTTTGTTTACTCTGGTGAAGACAGACGAGTTACCACTCTGTAAACAGAATGTAAACAACATCTGATAGCAACACTTTCAGATAGCGACACTTCCTGTTCCCCCGACCACAATTCCACTTCATTTCTACTTCATTTACATCTATTTACCTGGCGTGGTTCATATCACACCCACACACTTACTTAATTCCAACCCACATCTCCCAGTAAATTACCTCTTCTATTTCCACTAGCGACACATTCCTCTGTTCTACTGTGGTATTCCACAAAGGCCTTGAACCTCCATGTGTATAAATGAGAGGGTGGT
This sequence comes from Nansenia antarctica, assembly GCF_963989245.1. Taxonomy (NCBI): domain Eukaryota; kingdom Metazoa; phylum Chordata; class Actinopteri; order Argentiniformes; family Microstomatidae; genus Nansenia; species Nansenia antarctica. The sequence goes on from NC_137689.1 coordinate 744,261, forward strand.
CCCTCAGATCCCCCCCAACAACAATTATTTATTTGTATAGTATAGTATAGTATAGTGGATAGTGTATATAGCCTTTATTTATGTAAACCAGCTCTTTTCCCTTCTTGTTTTTAGTATTTTTTTTCCTAGCACCAGGGGAGCCCCCCCCTGACAAATTCCGTTGTATGGTACCTGTACTATATTAATGACAATAAAGACCATTCATTCATTCATATAGTGTGTCTGTATCTTAACCGACCCCCCCCCCATACACACACACATCCCCCCCCCCACTTCAGTACAGTTGTGCTAATCAACCAGTCAACAAGCTGGGGGATCAAACTTCACTTCAACTCCAGGAGTTCATCTCTCCACACTGATTTAAAACGTCACGCTTCTGTCGAAGCCTTTTTCTCTCCGAGCGTCGACTCTCCTCTTCCGATTCGAGAGGGCGGCGGAATTCTGATTGTGTGTACCCCATATGTCTGACTGTGTACCCCATATGCCGGTAGAATAGAGGGTGGATGCGTGCATCCTCCGTACGCCCGGTATTAGCATCGTCTGAAACAAAACAGCATCTGGCACCACCACCACAGCTCGCTGCTTCAACCTCTCAAATGATTTAATTACCAGACTCCAGATGAGGATGTATTTTAAGCCAATACATCTTCCTGGGCACGCGCACACGGCTGAGAGAGAAATGTGGCAAGTTTTTTTTTATACGACGTAATAAAACATAAAAGGCCTAATGGCGTCAGGCACTGGACCAAAGGAGATCCGCCAGAGGATTATTCTTTATTGACTGTGGTGATTATTTTTCGGGGGAGATCACACAAAAACATGGATTAAAATGTAATCACTGGGTAATCTGCTTGGACTTGCGGTTTGGTTTATTGTTTCCATCGCCACAGGTGGTCCAGCCAACACGCCAACACGCCAACTAGTCTCCAGAGACCGAGTCAGGCAGCCGAGTGAGTTTCTACATTGAGTTATTCCGCCACCACCCCCGCTCCTCCAAAGCAGAAAGAGAGCGTCCTTAAAATGTCTGGTGGTGCTTTTTTTGTTAAATCTGTTTCCGAGTTCCTCTTAAGCTTCCATGAGTACCATTCACACCAGAGAGTGTACCTGGCGGAAATGTGTGGGTCTACACACTAAAATCGCTCCACAGCAACAATTGCCGAGCTCCGGACCTAGTGGATAATTCAGTGGGTCGTTTTCGGTGTGAATGGGACCAGCAGCTAAAAAGCCACTCGTGTCAGTGTGATGCAATATTGAGTTCTTCTCACTTCTCTCTGCTGCCGTTTCGCACCAGGCGAACAAAGAGAAGTGTTCCACGCGCAAAGCCGCCGAGAACTACTGGATTTGAATAATAACACGTTTTTTTTCAGCATCCGTTTTTCTCCTACACCAAATTGCAAGCGATGCTCTTCCCCTGAAACAACTTAGCCTGATCTCTCCTCTCCTCTCCTCCACCTGAGCTGGCCGCCTGGGACCACCTCCTCTATATGGATGCAGCGGCCTCGATGCTTGGTCACGGCTTTCCTTTGTCCAATCTTCCTTCTCCTTCTCCTAGCATTACAATGGGCCCTGGCCCGAGCATAGATTACTTGTCCTTGCAGTGACTGATGGATAGATGATTCACTCACTTAGACAAATGCATCTGTTGTAGCCTAAGTCGCTTTGGATAAAGGCATCTGCTAAACGCCGTGAATGAAAACATATTGTACCACATAATTGCCGGTCCCAGTTGTGTCTTTTCACCGGCACAGTGGAATTTACTATAAATGTTGCCATGTCATTGTACGCGTTGCAAAGAACGTACTGTAACATCACATGTAAACATTTGATTGTTGCTATGCAGAGACCTAGGTTACATGGACTGCACTTATATAGTCGCCTTATTCCAAAGCGCTTTACAACGGCCTCTCATTCACCCGTTCACACACACATTCACACACCAATGGCGGCCAAGCTACCACGCAAGGCGCCGGCCGGCCCGCTCATTTGGAGCAATTTGGGGTTCAGTCAGTGTCTTGCCCAAGGACACCTCGACACATGGACAGGAGGAGGAACCGGGGATTGAACCACCGACCTTGCGTTCATCATTAGACGCCGGCTCCACTTCCTGAGCCACAGCCGCCCCTACACCTGTGGTGTGAATGGTACCGACCCACTAAGTTGCAGGGTAGAACCGTAACTGTGTTAATGTGTATGAGGCAGAACCCTCCCCAGCAATAACCCACTAGACTCCTAGGCAGGGCTAATGCGGTCTGGGACTAGACTCCTAGGCAGGGCTAATGCGGTCTGGGACTAGGCGCTGCAGAACTCTGCAGACGGAGCCACCAAGGCTGTGAGACACCTCCTCCGTACCCTGAGTCTCTGATGCAGCTTTGTTCAGTTCAATCACACAACGCCTCTTCCTCAGCATGATAATCAGCATCGAGCCACCGAGGGGCAAAACAGACAAAACAATAACAGACCAATCTCTGCCCCCCCCTCCCCTCTACGTGCGCTGGTTTGGTTATACAGACAGGCGGTAGAAACACACCTGAGATAGACCACCAGGCAGTAACGTGTCTTAGCTGTGCTTGTTTCTCTCCCTTACTCTTAAGACATAGTCTCGAGTATCCTTGAGGATCCTAAAATAGTGAGAAAGTTGCATCTCTGGGGGAGTTATCGTACCGTAAATCATTTTTCCCTGTGACATCTAAGAGCAGTAGTGGAGCGCTGACCTAAATAGCCTCTTAGGGCTCTCTGTTAGCTAGCCAACGAGGACAGAGAGGGCTCAGTGTAGCCTACCTGTGGATGAATTAAGAAAGTCCAGCGCCCTGAAGTTTAAGACTTTTAGGGCCGGTTTCACAGACAAGGCTTAAGCCTAATCCTAGACTAAAAAACATCTTCAATGGAGATTTTACATTGAAAGTGTGATTTAGTCCAGGACTAGGCTTAAGCCTTGTCTCTGAAACCGACCCTTAAAGTTTATAAGTTGTGACTTATTCTAAACTTTAAATTAAATGTTAGCTACATGAAATGTGTTAAACACAATGTGACTGTCAAACACAACAGGGCAAGACTGGGTTGCTTTTGACAGCTAACAGCGATATGAATCAGTGGAAAGCCTGACTTCATAGAGAGCACACGCATGGAGGAATTTGCTGCCCACATTTTTGTGAGATGGTATCAATTATTAATTTACATACATACAGTACATGCTTTAATAGGTCTTCTGTTCTTCTGTTCCTTCCGACTCACATAAGGCTGGATAATTCATACTGGTGGTTTTGAGGTTGACTGAATATTGTCCAGACAGGAGGAACACTCACGCTGGGAGCGCAGGTGATTTTCTTGGCCGGAGAACGCAGGACACCTGAGGTAAAGACCTGGTGGAATGTCTAAATTAATCCCTCGTGTTTCATAACGTGGGGATAAGTGTCAGGACGGCACTCGTAACAGCCTGGAGGAAGCAGTGGCAGACTCGGGCAGTTTGAAGGGCAGGGGCGAAAAGAAAAAAAGTATGTCAGCTACTTCTGTGGGGAGGCAGACATGTTGGGTCAAATGCTACGCAGAGAAAGGCACACGCAGTCAGACACAGCATGTACTCTGTCCTGGGGGGGCAAACCCCTCTAAGCGAGGGGGGGAGGGTGCATCTGGTTCTGTTGGATCAATGCCTCCTACCATCATACAAAACTGACAAATTCAACAACACACACAAAAAAAAGAGAAAAGAAATGTGTACCATCACAGATTTCCTCTCTCCGCTCTGCCTGGGTGAACAACAACATCTGCTTAAGTGTGTTGATGTGAGAGGGTAGTGGAGTGTGGGTGCCTAATGTTGAAATGTGCCGTTGCTAGGCCGCTAACGTTGCTAGGCCTCTAACGTTGCTAGGCCTCTAATCTCTAGGCTCTCGGCTCTGTGACTCAGAGTACCTGGGTATGTCTCTCTCTCTCTCTCTCTCTCTATCTCTCCTGGGCCAAAAGTCTTAATAATGCACAAAGCAATCCCCCACTTTTAGTGATTCTAAAATGAAAGTGATACAAACATTCTGTTATATAATTTCAGTCTCTCTACAATGTGTGTTCGGCCCTGTGGGTTAGTTTAAAATGTATTAGATATATTGTTTTTGTGTGTGTGTCATCAATCCATACACACAATACCCCATGACGACAAAGTGGAAACACATTTTTAGAAATGTATGTTAATGGGTCTGAATACTTATGTAAATGAGGTATTTCTGTATTTAAATGTTAATGACTTTGCAAAAGAAAATCCTTATGGGGCATTGTGTATGGAATGATACAAAACATTTTTTTAATCCATTTTAAACTGAGTCTATAACACAACAAACTGTGGTAAAAGTGAAGGTGTCAAAACACTTTCTGAAGCCAGTGGAGATATAGACACTAATCAGCCATACTGTTGATGTATGGTGTTGATGGTGAAGAGGAAGGAAGCAAAGCGATTCAGAAGATTACAGATTACAGATCTCCCAACGGGTTTCTACCCATGATGCATCAGAGAACATCCTCAACCAGGAAATTGCTTAAGGAGAAGTTGCTGCTTTCCAGCTAACACCTCTCTGGCCATATCCGCTAAATAAACGATCGATAATCTGTATTACACACGTACGGGCTACAGATCCGCTCCGATCACAAAACAGGAGGTATAAAATAAAACACAGATATTCCAGAAGATCTCATAGTATCTCTAACAGGGTTCCTACAAGTTTCAACAAGTCCAATTTAAGACTTTTTTAGACCTCTTCGCGACACCATATGGTAGTTTTTGTCATCCTCGAGGTGATGAAATGAGGGATTTCACTGCCATACAGACAACAAAGGAAGCGAATTGGCATTTTTTTGGTTCCAGCTTGATTAATTTCCGCGTAAATAGATGTGGTCGGACTGATTTCCTTGCAGGATCTAATTTTTTAAGACGCAGCACTTAATTTTTAGACCAAATAACTGAAATTCAAGACCTTTTTAGGCCTTGAACTTTTGTTTGCTGGATTTTAGACTCTTTTTAAGGCTTTTTAAGACGGGAACCCTGTTCTAAAGACCAACCCACATGCTAACATTTAGATTCTCTAACTAGGATTGAGATATATTTCTATTTCCTGTCCTACAGTTTGGGTCTGAATTCTTTATGGCTCAATAAATACTTTCAGACTTTTTTTTCAGACTTTTTTCCCTTCAAGTGGCCTTGAGGACGCAATTAAAAAACATAATATGAATAAATTCCCATTTCCCTGGTTTCATTCCTCAGTTCGCCAAAAAGAACGACATGCTTTTTCTTTCCCCCGCTGCACACACATTACCTCCTCACACGCCATCAGGTTTTATGGATTAATCCAAGAATGAAAGAAATAAGAAATAAGAGGTTTAATCAGCTCATTCACACAGGACGGCCTCTCTCTACGACACCAGAACCCAGCCTGCAGCAGAACTTTATACAACTGTAAAAGGGGGCTGCTTTAAAAGAGGCGATCTGGGATTGGTACACCAGTATCTAAATCAATGATATACAACAGTAGATATAACTATTAGACGTTGCTTCTCGAGGGGCTAGGTAGAAAGCAAACATGTGTAAGCTACAAATTAGTGGCTGCTATGTGACCCCTAAGATAAAGTGTTACGATTGTTGTTATTGTTGTTATTTAGTATTTTAAATAAAGAGATTTTGTGTGCACCTACTTTTCTTACTTATCCATAACACCAGGAATCCAGGGGTGTTACAATATTATAAAATATCACCAGATAACGTGACGTTAGAATTATACGGTTCTATCTCCATTTTTACATAATCTGATCCATTAGGTGTTTATTAATGCCTGTGTGGTGTTATTTTTAAATGTTGACATTTTTGAGTTAGTAATTAAAGTTAGTAATTAAAGGTTCCATCTCACAAAACATAACGGAATGTAAAAACTTTGACGTGCAATATCTCTGAACTACCCTAAACGGAGATAGAACCTTATCATTCTAAGCTCACGATAATTATGATATCATCACAATAGCTGCCTGATTTTCCACTGTAATTATGGTCTATTATTATGGTCTATTATTATGGTCTATTATTATGGTCACCATCAGACAGAGAAAGCAGGTGTCTGTGATCACAGAGAACAGAGAAGCTGAATGAAAAGGTTTCACACGGCCTCTACTAGTCTGGTCCTTCCCCCTTTCCCCCCACCCCCACACCCAGTCCCATCGCCTTGAAACGAAATACAATTAATCCATTAGCAATTGCAAAATTTAATATAGAAATCGAGCAAATGAAATAAATCAGAGAAAGCGTCTCACAGCTGCGGGGGTCAGGCAGGGGAGGGTGATGGATCGGAGGCCCATTTATTCACCATTTGTTATTCAATAAATCATTGATGTGCTTCTATGAATAGCTGCTGTGACGGACAGGAGGGAGAGGAAGTGAGCTCGCCGTGGTGCTGACACAGCAAAGAGCCGTGAGCCCGTCTCCTACAGACGCAGGTAGGAAAACCTCACTACACAACATACGCTGCAGGGGATCAACTCCCTGCTTCCTCTCACCGATTCACTGTCTCTGTCTCTGTGTCTCTGTCTCTGTGTCTCTCTGTGTCTCTCTCTGTGTCTCTCTCTGTGTCTCTGTGTCTCTCTGTGTCTCTGTCTCTGTGTGTCTCTGTCTCTCTCTCTGTGTCTCTGTGTCTCTCTGTCTCTCTGTGTCTCTCTCTGTGTGTCTCTGTCTCTGTGTGTCTCTGTCTCTCTCTCTGTGTGTCTCTGTGTCTCTGTGTCTCTCTGTGTCTCTCTCTGTCTCTCTCTGTCTCTCTCTGTGTGTCTGTGTCTGTGTCTCTCTCTCTCTCTCTCTCTCTCTCTCTCTCTCTCTCTCTCTCTCTCTCTCTCTCTCTCTCTCTCTCTCTCTCTCTCTCTCTCTCTCTCTCTCTCTCTCTCTCTCTCTCTCTCTCTCTCTCTCTCTCTCTCTCTCTCTCTCTCTCCTCTCTCTCTCTCTCTCTCTCTCTCTCTCTCTCTCTCTCTCTCTCTCTCTCTCTCTCTCTCTCTCTCTCTCTCTCTCTCTCTCTCTCTCTCTCTCTCTCTCTCTCTCTCTCTCTCTCTCTCTCTCTCTCTCTCTCTCTCTCTCTACTGACCTGTAAATGCTTCCCCCATAGTGAATCTTTGTTGAGGAGAAAAACAAGGATAGGTAGTGTGGCGGGAAAAAAAACGTGTAATTAAACAAAATTGCCAAACTAATTATGTAAGAGAAGCGATTATGTATGATTATGGACTACAGAGATTGACAGGCAGAGATAATTAAAAGTATTTGTGATGATTTCGAAATCGTAACAACACTATTGTGTTAAAAAACAGAACATTTAGTACAAAAGTCGGTGCATGACTTTCACAACGGCAGAGTTAAACAATCAGTGATTCATGTTTAGTTGAGTTATATTTATGAGTGGCACGTCGCGCCCGTAGACATGTGTTTGGTATGTCTGGTGTACAGCACTGGCGGAGGGAAACGAGTGTCTCTCTCCACCCAAACATCCTGTATGTCACCCTGCCAGATCAAACGCTCCCGCTTGGAGAAATCGCAATATGTCGGCTAGCGATAAGCTGCAGCGTGTTTTGTCTCTTATCTTACAGTATGAGGTCCCATTAAAAACTCTGAGCCTGAGCTATTTACAATAACAGGGGAGTTCAAGAGGCAGGGATGAATCAGGGTAGAGGAACAGCAGGTACGCACGCTAGAGAGCTGCCACACCGCCGACTACCAGTTGATCAAGGCATCTCTCTCT
>NC_137689.1:757002-759795 GCF_963989245.1 Nansenia antarctica
AGAGCAACAATGGAGGACGATATGAATTCAGACATCAGCACGGCGGAGGACAATGAGGCTGTTGAGGGAAAGGTAATGGAACCAGGAGAATGACATCAAAGTGTAAGATGTAGTTCAGATGCAGAGAGGGCTGGAGAGCTATAGCTGCCATGGAGGGAGGGTAAGATCAGATGGAGAGAGGGCTGGAGAGAGAGAGGGCTAGAGAGAGAGGGCTAGAGAGAGAGGGCTAGAGAGAGAGAGCTATAGCTGCCATGGAGAGAGTGTAAGATGTAGTTCAGATGCAGAGAGAGGTGGAGAGAGAGAGGGCTAGAGAGAGAGAGAACTAGAGAGAGAGCTAGAGAGCTCTATCTGCCCTGGAGAGAGCTGGAGTGGAGGGAGCACAGGGAGGGACGATAGACGCCACTGGGACGTCTTATTTCAGTCACGATGCAAAAACTGCGAAAGTGACGAGGTATCCTAGCTTCGACAACACCAGACCAAGGTTGGGCTATTCTTCTACTGAACATAGAAACACACCTCGCGCACACACAGCCACACACCTCCACACACCACACACACGCCACACACCACACACACCTCCACACACACCACACAGCCACACACCGATTCAATCATTCCCTCGGCCTCCTCTCTGCAGCCCACGTTGCCCATGCGTGTCTGCGTTCATACATCATCTCCAGGCGAGGCGTCGCTAGCTATGTAAAGTGGAAGGGGCTAATTGAATGACCACATCAAATACAGAACGTATTACTGTGAGCGGGCGCCAGACAGCTAAATGGATGGGTTACATTACAGCACCCAGGGAAAGGGTTCTGCAGCGTTCCTCGTCCTCCCACAGCCTCTGCAGGGTACTGTTAGCTGTTAGCTGTTAGCTGTAAGCCTTCACCGCTACAGGTCTGGAGATGGTAGACGTTAGCATAGCAGACGTTAGCATAGCAGAGAGAAGTTTGAGCCGGTTTGACTCTTGAACCTGTGTTGCTTCCTCTGAAGTCAACACCACTGACATCCTCCCTTCCTATTGGCCACTGGAGGCTCTTAACACTGAACTGAACATCTCAGCTTCTCCTGTGTAGGTGCAGACAGACAGACAGACAGGTGTGTTCTAGTGTCGGTGCAGAGAGACAGACAGACAGACAGACAGGTGTGTTCTAGTGTCGGTGCAGAGAGAGACAGACAGACAGACAGACAGGTGTGTTCTAGTGTCGGTGCAGACAGACAGACAGACAGACAGACAGACAGGTGTGTTCTAGTGTCGGTGCAGACAGACAGACAGACAGACAGACAGGCAGACAGGTGTGTTCTAGTGTCGGTGCAGACAGACAGACAGGCAGACAGACAGACAGATGTGTTCTAGTGTCGGTGCAGACAGACAGACAGACAGACAGACAGGTGTGTTCTAGTGTCGGTGCAGACAGACAGACAGACAGGTGTGTGTTCTAGTGTAGGTGCAGACAGACAGACAGACAGACAGACAGATGTGTTCTAGTGTCGGTGCAGACAGACAGACAGACAGGCAGGTGTGTTCTAGTGTCGGTACAGACAGACAGACAGACAGGTGTGTTCTAGTGTCGGTGCAGACAGACAGACAGACAGACAGACAGGTGTGTTCTAGTGTAGGTGCAGACAGACAGACAGACAGGTGTGTTCTAGTGTCGGTACAGACAGACAGACAGGTGTGTTCTAGTGTCGGTGCAGACAGACAGACAGACAGACAGGTGTGTTCTAGTGTCGGTGCAGAGAGACAGACAGACAGACAGGTGTGTTCTAGTGTCGGTGCAGACAGACAGACAGACAGACAGGTGTTCTAGTGTCGGTGCAGACAGACAGACAGACAGACAGGTGTGTTCTAGTGTCGGTGCAGACAGACAGACAGACAGACAGGTGTGTTCTAGTGTCGGTGCAGACAGACAGACAGACAGACAGACAGGTGTGTTCTAGTGTAGGTGCAGAGAGACAGACAGACAGACAGGTGTGTTGTAGTGTCGGTGCAGACAGACAGACAGACAGGTGTGTTCTAGTGTCGGTGCAGACAGACAGACAGACAGACAGGTGTGTTCTAGTGTCGGTGCAGACAGACAGACAGACAGGTGTGTTCTAGTGTCGGTGCAGACAGACAGACAGACAGGTGTGTTCTAGTGTCGGTGCAGACAGACAGACAGACAGACAGACAGGTGTGTTCTAGTGTAGGTGCAGAGAGACAGACAGACAGACAGGTGTGTTGTAGTGTCGGTGCAGACAGACAGACAGACAGGTGTGTTCTAGTGTAGGTGCAGAGAGACAGACAGACAGACAGGTGTGTTCTAGTGTCGGTGCAGAGAGACAGACAGACAGACAGACAGGTGTGTTCTAGTGTCGGTGCAGACAGACAGACAGACAGACAGACAGGTGTGTTCTAGTGTAGGTGCAGAGAGACAGACAGACAGACAGGTGTGTTCTGGTGTCGGTGCAGACAGACAGACAGGCAGACAGACAGACAGACAGACAGGTATGTTCTAGTGTCGGTGCAGAGAGACAGACAGACAGACAGGTATGTTCTAGTGTCGGTGCAAACAGACAGACAAACAGACAGGTGTGTTCTAGTGTCGGTGCAGAGAGACAGACAGACAGACAGGTGTGTTCTAGTGTCGGTGCAGAGAGAGACAGACAGACAGACAGGTGTGTTCTAGTGTCGGTGCAGACAGACAGACAGACAGGTGTGTTCTAGTGTCGGTGCAGACAGACAGACAGACAGACACAAACAGACAGGTGTGTTTCTAGTGTCGGTGCAGAGAGACAGACAGACAGACAGGTGTG
>NC_137689.1:759995-804995 GCF_963989245.1 Nansenia antarctica
CCTTATGTAACACGGAATTCTTCCGGTCGGCTAGCAGTGAGCGGAGGCTGTGCACCTGCGCCATGCGCGGCTGGAACACTCCCGTGTCAGAACGATTTAATCACCGAAGCAACGAGGGGAGAACGCTTATGCAACCTGGGACGGAAGGGGAACGGAACAGACCTGGGATCAGGAGGAGAGCAGGAAGAGAGCATGCCTTAGTCCATCTGGGGTGGCTGTGTCTCAGGAGGGAGAGGCTGTGTCTCAGGAGGTAGGGGCTGTGTCTCAGGAGGTAGAGGCTGTGTCTCAGGAGGTAGAGGCTGTGTCTCAGGAGGTAGAGGCTGTGTCTCAGAAGGTAGAGGCTGTGTCTCAGGAGGTAGAGGCTGTGTCTCAGGAGGTAGAGGCTGTGTCTCAGGAGGTAGAGGCTGTGTCTCAGGAGGTAGAGGCTGTGTCTCAGGAGGTAGAGGCTGTGTCTCAGGAGGTAGAGGCTGTGTCTCAGGAGGTAGAAGCTGTGTCTCAGGAGGTAGAGGCTGTGTCTCAGGAGGTAGAGGCTGTGTCTCAGGAGGTAGAAGCTGTGTCTCAGGAGGTAGAGGCTGTGTCTCAGGAGGTAGAGGCTGTGTCTCAGGAGGTAGAGGCTGTGTCTCAGGAGGTAGAGCCTGCGTCTAATGATCGCAAGGTTGGCAGATCGGCGGTTCGAGCCCCGGCCGGCCACATGTCGAAGTGTCCTTGGGCAAGACACTGAACCCCAAATTGCTCCGGTGCCTTGTATGGCAGCTTGCCGCCATTGGTGTGTGAATGTGTGTGTGAATGGGTGAAAGAGTGAAAGAGAGGCCGTTGTAAATGAATGAATGAATGGTCTTTATTGTCATTGATATAGTACAGGTACCAAACAACGACATTTGGGATAAAGAAGGAAGAGAGGTTTTGTCCATCTCAGATTGTGATTGAACTCTGAAGCACCACAGAACAAACACCATGAGTGTATTCTCTCAGTTCTGTCTGCATGTTACTTCTTTTGTAACTGTTTGCTTCTGCAGAGGAGAAAATGTCAATCTGTGTAGAGAGAAAGAGAGGAGAGAGAGAGAGAGAGGGTTTGTGAGAGAGAGAGAGAGAGAGAGAGAGAGAGAGAGAGAGAGAGACAGGGGGGGGGGGGGGGGGGGGGTTGTGGTGGTGGTTGTGATTGTGATTGTCAATGGACAGATAACAGCACACAGTGACAAACAGGAACAATGGGAGGTCTTCTTCGTGGCACGGAGAGTCTGCATGCCAAGTGGCAAAAAGCTTGTTTTATTCTTTAATTGAGAAGACTGAACGTGCGCGAAGGGGAGAATAATGTCGGGTATTGTCTGGCGGGGGGGGGGAGGCGCTCTCATTTGGGCGATACAGAAGAGCAACAATGGAGGACGATATGAATTCAGACATCAGCACGGCGGAGGACAATGAGGCTGTTGAGGGAAAGGTAATGGAACCAGGAGAATGACATCAAAGTGTAAGATGTAGTTCAGATGCAGAGAGGGCTGGAGAGCTATAGATGCCATGGAGGGAGGGTAAGATCAGATGGAGAGAGGGCTGGAGAGAGAGAGGGCTAGAGAGAGAGGGCTAGAGAGAGAGGGCTAGAGAGAGAGGGCTAGAGAGAGAGAGCTAGAGAGAGAGAGCTGGAGAGAGAGAGCTAGAGAGCTATAGCTGCCATGGAGGGAGTGTAAGATGTAGTTCAGATGCAGAGAGAGGTGGAGAGAGAGAGGGCTAGAGAGAGAGCTAGAGAGAGAGAGCTAGAGAGAGAGAGAACTAGAGAGAGGGCTAGAGAGAGAGGGCTAGAGAGAGAGCTAGAGAGAGAGAGCTAGAGAGAGAGAGAACTAGAGAGAGGGCTAGAGAGAGAGGGCTAGAGAGAGAGAGAACTAGAGAGAGAGCTAGAGAGCTCTATCTGCCCTGGAGAGAGCTGGAGTGGAGGGAGCACAGTGAGGGACGATAGACGCCACTGGGACGTCTTATTTCAGTCACGATGCAAAAACTGCGAAAGTGACGAGGTATCCTAGCTTCGACAACACCAGACCAAGGTTGGGCTATTCTTCTACTGAACATAGAAACACACCTCGCGCACACACAGCCACACACCTCCACACACCACACACACCACACACACACCACACACACCTCCACACACACCACACAGCCACAAACCGATTCAATCATTCCCTCGGCCTCCTCTCTGCAGCCCACGTTGCCCATGCGTGTCTGCGTTCATACATCATCTCCAGGCGAGGCGTCGCTAGCTATGTAAAGTGGAAGGGGCTAATTGAATGACCACATCAAATACAGAACGTATTACTGTGAGCGAGCGCCAGACAGCTAAATGGATGGGTTACATTACAGCACCCAGGGAAAGGGTTCTGCAGCGTTCCTCGTCCTCCCACAGCCTCTGCAGGGTACTGTTAGCTGTTAGCTGTTAGCTGTAAGCCTTCACCGCTACAGGTCTGGAGATGGTAGACGTTAGCATAGCAGACGTTAGCATAGCAGAGAGAAGTTTGAGCCGTTTTGACTCATGAACCTGTGTTGCTTCCTCTGAAGTCAACACCACTGACATCCTCCCTTCCTATTGGCCACTGGAGGCTCTTAAAACAGCCTGAACATCTCAACATCTCCTGTGTCGGTGCAGACAGACAGACAGACAGACAGGTGTGTTCTAGTGTCGGTGCAGAGAGACAGACAGACAGACAGGTGTGTTCTAGTGTCGGTACAGACAGACAGACAGACAGACAGGTGTGTTCTAGTGTCGGTGCAGACAGACAGACAGACAGGTGTGTTCTAGTGTCGGTGCAGAGAGACAGACAGACAGACAGACAGGTGTGTTCTAGTGTCGGTGCAGACAGACAGACAGACAGACAGACAGGTGTGTTCTAGTGTCGGTGCAGACAGACAGGTGTGTTCTAGTGTCGGTGCAGACAGACAGACAGACAGGTGTGTTCTAGTGTCGGTGCAGACAGACAGACAGACAGACAGGTGTGTTCTAGTGTCGGTGCAGACAGACAGACAGACAGACAGACAGACAGGTGTGTTCTAGTGTCGGTGCAGAGAGACAGACAGACAGACAGGTGTGTTCTAGTGTCGGTGCAGACAGACAGACAGACAGACAGACAGACAGGTGTGTTCTAGTGTCGGTGCAGACAGACAGACAGACAGACAGGTGTGTTCTAGTGTCGGTGCAGAGAGACAGACAGACAGACAGGTGTGTTCTAGTGTAGGTGCAGAGAGACAGACAGACAGACAGGTGTGTTCTAGTGTCTGTGCAGACAGACAGACAGACAGCAGGTGTGTAGGTGCAGAGGGTGCAGAGGCAGCATGATCGCCCACCCAGAGTAAAGGACTGCTGTCAGCCATCTGTAACACGCTGGTCAGCAGCTTCTGCAGTAGCACGGACTCCCACATGATCAATTATTTCATTTCCCAAGCTTACGTCTCTGTCTCTCTCTCTCTCTCTCTCTGGTAGATGACCTTCCCCAGCAAAATACCAACTTAACCAACCAACCAAGTAAACATGTATGACTACAAACATATACATGAGTGTAGTTTGAAGAGATGGCATATTCTAACATACTCTGATCTAACATTGCAACTGATCAGTCAAATCGGTCACGATTACAAGAGAGCGGGGCTTCAAACCCATCACCAGCTGGTGAACGGACCATAGCCTTACATGTCTCATAGCCTCACACGTCTCTGAAGATGTGACACACAGAACTAATCAAGACACCAACTGACACTTTGTGCCTCCAGCCAAAATTGTCATGGATCTTAACTTAAAAAAATGAAAAAAAAGGCAAAAACGGCAAAAGGAAAAGGATGTTATTCCTCAAGTCACCCAGAAACAGCAGATTAGCGCCACGCTTTCATCTGGTTCAGAAACACTGCGAGGCCAGCAACAGCAGCAGCAGCAGAAAGCAAATCCCTGCGCGACAATGTCAGCTGGTAGTCGAATCAAAGATTTATACATTTTTTGCATAACTTCACAGTGAGAAGCAGCGAGAGAGAGAGAGCGTAGCATGGATGCCCGTTAGATGTGCTGGCCTAAGTACCCGGCCTCTCCGTCGCTGAGGTTCAGCAGCTTGGCACGAGCCCTTGACCGCCTTTCTTCCTGATGCAGATATTTTCTCCAATAAATTGCTGCCCTCGGCCATTTCAAGTCCTGACATGAGGGCAATTAAAAGTGTGCATCGGGAACCTTCGCCTCTCATTAACATTAACTGGGATATATAAAAAAGAGAGAAAGAGAAAAGAGAAAAGCATTAGGTGCCTTTTCCTTTTTACGACATTCACGGCTTCAACTTCCAACTGTCCCACACCGTTACATCACTGAGATGTTCCCTTAGCATGGCCGCTAACACGCTCCGATCGATAAGCTGACCGGTTTCACCAAAGTGATATTATTGTGTCTCTCCGAGACTCTGTTGAAGATGATTAATTCGGGGGGGGGGGGGGGGGGGGGTCGACGACGACGGCGGCGAGTTAATTAAGACAGTTGACTAATCCCGAGTCACGGCTCTACATGTTAAACACCAAAGACAAAAGGACCTGGAATAACCCTCCTGAAGCGGCGTTGGCCTCGCGTGCTCCTGCGAAGGCTCTTAACCAAGGCTACTCTGCATAACCTCCAGCATCGTTGTGGTAATGACTTGGTTGCAAGCCCCAACACTACCTCAGGGGCAGAGTTGAAAAATGTGAAGCACAAATTCCTAGGCTGTTGGTTGGCTTGGAGGTGCAGGCCAGAGAGGCTAGGGAGGGTAGGGGAGGCTAGGGAGGCTAGGGAGGGTAGGGAGGGTAGGGAGGCTATGGAGGGTAGGGGAGGCTAGGGAGGCTAGGGAGGGTAGGGAGGGTAGGGGAGGCTAGGGAGGCTAGGGAGGGTAGGGGAGGCTAGGGAGGGTAGGGGAGGGTAGGGAGGGTAGGGAGGCTAGGGAGGCTAGGGAGGCTAGGGAGGCTAGGGAGCATTTCTCCTGGCAAAGCGCAGGTGTGATTGAAGCACGAACACACTAATCCTCCCCTGGATGAGATGTGTGTCCCCGCACGGAAATATGATGTCTTAATACAGTTGCTGCAAGTTTCCTCTGCTAATCCAGAAATCTCATTCTGACTAATAATGTGGAGAGAGAGAGGATCCTACACGGCGTTACTTATACACTAGGGGCGGCTGTGGCGCAGGAGGTAGAGTCGCCGCTAGGGATGTCCCGATCCGATATCGATATCGGATATCGCTGCGATATTGGTCCTGAATGCTGGATCGCAGATCGCACCAGAAAAAAAAATAGGCTTCGATCTGCGTGGCCGATCCGGCGTGTCACTCACGTGATGACAACAGTAGAGTTGGCTAGTTGCTACCTGTTTGTAATGAGTCTGACAATGTCATGATGCTAGCTGGTGAAATCATAAACCATTTGCTTTAGTAATTTTTCGGTTATTTACATAGTCTGAAACTACAGATGGTAAGCTTTCAAATGATGCGTCATACATTGAAATCGGAAAAAAATTCAAGGTGACACGAGTATTTGAATGTTGGTGCACCGAATGGGAATGCGACAGGAGAAAAGTGACTGACCAAACCACAACAACAAACGCTGCTAGCGGCTAACAGCTAACAGTGGTACATCGCTGCTGTCTAAATAGTTTTAACCAGTTGGTCACTGAGTACTGCAGAGTACTGTTTTTGTTGCTTGAATAAAGGCTGGCAGTCTTTAATAGCCAACTGTTGTTGTGGACTATATACTGGGGAAGTATCTGTTATTATTCAGGAGTAAAACAATAAATACAAATATCGGATTGATATCGCAGATACCTGAAGCCCAGGTATCGGTATCGGTAGTGAAAAAATGGGATCGGGACATCCCTAGTCGCCGCCTAATGTTCACAAGGTTGGCAAATCAGTGGTTCGAGCCCTGGCTGGCCACATGTCGAAGTATCCTTGGGCAAGACACTGAACCCAAAAATTGCTCTCAGTGAGCGGGGCCGGCCGGCGCCTTGCATGGTAGCTTGCCGCCATAAAACTGTGTGGAACAGTGGCCGTCTCAGAGCCGTGGGTGACTGAGGGGGGAGAGGGACTTCCACAGCGGTTTCTTCTTTATTTCTATCACCACCAGTACTTTAATACATACAGGCTAATGGGATACAAATCTATTGTTGGGAAAAAAGACTGACAAATAACCCCCCCCCCCCATGATGAGAACCAATCAGTCAAGAGAGGGGGGGATGACGGCACCTCGTGAGATGGAAGAGGTGCACCATGGGGGATCTGCTGATGTGCAGCACACACACGTCACAATTGATCTACATTAGAAAGCCGTCGTCTCACAGGGGACAGGAGGCTGTATCTAAAACTATCTAAATTAGGCTACAGGGCAGGTAAACAAGAGCTGTAGGTACACACAGGGAGAGAGGGGTGACACACAGAGGGGGGGAGGGGGGTTGGGTGATTGCCCCACCCCCCCTCCTCTACAGATCTGCAGAGAGGCCTACTGTAGATGTCCTGTTTGTTTTGTTAAGTTGAAGGGTTGATAGTTCCAGCGTGGCTGCCTTGGGAGCAGCAGGTCTCATCAAGCACACCATCGATGAGAGGAAATGGAAATAAAAATGAAGCAGAGATGCATCAAATTAATTAACTAATCATTTTCAGAATGATGTGTTCTCTCGTTCCTACAAACAACATTAAATAACACATCCAAGCCCCGCGGTGGTGTAGCGGTCTAAGCACTGGCCACTAGTGCAAGCTGCCCACCGGGGACTGGGATCGAATCCCAGCTCGCCAGACCCGGATATGGCCGGGGCACACACGGGGAGCGGCATATTGAGCGGCCGCTCCCGAGGGCGGTATAGGAATATTTCCGGACAAGGATCCGTCGCGCAACAGCGCCCCCGGAGTGCCGGAATAACGGTGCTGGGCTCGAGGAGCCAGTCAGCTAGTCTGCCTGGCGATCTCCTCTGGGACTGCCGGCCACGGGGTCGTGTGGCGGATCCTACGCAATAGGCAGGGGATAATTGGATGCTAGGTTGGGTTCAATTGGATACCAAATTGGGTGAAAAAGGGGATAAAATCTGAAATACAAATTTAAATAACACATCCATGTCATTGTGAACAGTGTACAGTGCTTGGGAAATAACTGCTGACACACAAACACGTGACAAGACCCAGGAAATGAAGAGAAAGGGGGACTTGGTGAACCCCCACTTGTTGCATGACACGAGGCCTCAGCTTTCTGACACCAGAATAAAAGAGAGAGAGAGAGAGAAGCACTTTGAAGTAAATTGTCAATTACTATACTTTATCTTAGGGGGCTGAGTGGCTCTGTGTGAATGAATAGCCAGTGGAATTCCTGACTCAGGGGGAAACACACAAGGAGTACACTTAATAAACCTCCCGTTCGCCCGCTCCCAAAAGTAGCCTTAAGTTTTAAAAGGCTTGGATTAGAGGAGCTTAAAATACCATCACAAGGCCCCCAGGGAACTCTCCTTTTCCCTCGCATTTAATTTCAGGAATACACTACTCCCTAGACGCTGTGATGGCTATTAATCCCATTGGTAAGAACTCAAGAGTGCGTTGTGACAAGGTTTACATATCCTTACAAGGCTGCTCCTTCCTGCTGAGCTCCTTAAAGGATGTCCATAAAAAGGTAGAACACAAAAACTGAACAAGATGTAATTGACTGATAAGGAAAGGAGTGACTTGTGGGAAATAAATTGCATGCTGATGAGAGATTGGTAGCACTGTAGTGGAGGGTTTTAGGAGGGCTATGTTTTAAAGACATAACACAACTATAAAAAGCACAACTTTAGGAGTAGTTGCAATCTCACACGCCATTAAGAGCAGCGCTTGACTACAGCTGCAGTAATAACACTTTTATCTATATCTTTTTATTCATTGTCTTATTATGTTGTTAAATGTTTAGCCATTTATTTTCTCTATATATATGCATCTATTCTTGCCATTTTTATATTTTCTTACTATCCTTATTTCTCTGTATTTCTTTTAATGCTGTATGTAAAGCACTTTGAATTGCCCCTGTTGTATGAAATGTGCTGCACAAATAAACTAAACTTGCCTTGCCTTGCCTTGTATAAAGAAACGGGCTGGTCCGTTGTTACAGCAGACCGATACCCTGATGGGTTGACTGTGGCCTCCAACCCAACTGAGGACGAGCTTTCAAAACTGGCACATATGTGGGCTACTACAACAGGGAGGGGTCCTGAGGGTGGCTGAGAGAATAACCAACGGCTAGCTCTGTTCTGGTTTCTGTTCAGGGAACGAAGGGCAACTCTGGGAGATTGTTAAAGTCAACAAGCCTGAGAAGGTTCCGGAGCTGTGAGACATGTGGGTTAGTAGTATAGTGGGTTTATCCATCTAACTCTGCAACAGGGAAAATAACTAATAACTGCAAACGTCTATTAGGCTAACGCTGATCCAGTGTTGATGAATGATGTGTTTCGTTGGGCTGTTGTAAAGGAGATTGCTAGTTAATATCAAATCAGCCCCTTGAACAGCTGAAAACAATTCCACATTGTAATGTGATGGATATGAACCACCGGTTCTCTGTGTGACTCAGTGGCTATAGGGAGGAAGTTCATTAGGATTCAGAACGTGTTTGCAGTTGGGTTTGGGCCGGGTCTGGATGGAAGGAAGTCACACTCAGGTCGGATGGGGCTTTTACACACACACACACACACACACACACACACACACACACACAGACACACAGACACACGTACGTACACACATACACCTACACAGACACACACACACACACACGTACGTATGTACACACACACACACACACACACACGTACGTACACACACACACAAACACAACCACATACACACACAGACACACACCCACACACTAAAAAGGCACCCCCCAAAGAGGGCCTCTGGCTCCCGTCTATCTTAATGTTCCTAACGTGCGTCACTGAGTTAAGATCCTGACACAGCAACACTGCAGAGGTCTGAGCTAGCTAGCCTAGCTACAACCTGCAGAGATCACAGTTAAGACCGCTGCATTGAACATCACAGTTGAAGCACACGGCTTTGAACTGTTCATGTAACCTGGAGGCACAAGAGCTTCTCTGGCTGTAGCAGGCCTGCCGACCCCAGCCCTGACCCCAGCCCTGACCCCAGCCCTGACCCCAGCATGGAGCGCACGGCTAACCAGGCCCCAGCCATACTGGAATCATAATGATGAAGCTAAGCCTGCTAGCTTCTGACAGCACATCTAGGGGAGAACCAGGTAATATTAGCGTACACAGCATAGACCCCCCCCCCCCCACCACAGCATAGACCCCCCCACCACCACAGCATAGACAATTTTATAATAATTTTGTCATTTAGCAGACGCTTTTATCCAAAGCCACTTACAATTACGAATTACAGGGACATTCCCCCTGGAGTAACTGAGGGCTAAGTGCCTTACTCAAGGGCACACTAGTAGTGGTGTGGCTTCAGGCGGGATTTGAACTCACAACCTTCCGATCACAAGTCCAACTCACTATCCACTAGACCACCACTACCCCCCCCCCCCCCCCCCCCACAGCATAGACCCCCCCCCCCACACACACACACACACACACACACACACACACACACACACACACACACACACCAGGGTTTCCGTTAGAAAAATTTGCCGTCGGACATCGTGTCCGGGAAGAATTCGATTTACCGGACAAACGTGATATATTCCGGTCATCATATTAAAATATAATATTTTTTTTTTTTTTTCCAAAATCATATATTTTTTTCCTCCAAATCTAATGTTTGTCGCGGTGATTACTGTTGTGTAGCGGCCTATATATGCCATTTAATGTCTATTTCTCATCCGATACGATTAGATGCGAGCTATATAATATATAATAATATAACATGATTTGATGCATGCGCGCTATGCCATGCGTCAAATCCAGCGCTGAACGGGTCCAGCGCTGAACGGGCGCCTCACTGGGAACTGAACAGACAGCATCGATCAATGAACGGACTCCACATTACGTTAACTGAAGTTTGTTAAATTGTTTGGGATTAATGTGAGTTTTCTATTTTCTCTTTACAGTTTTACCCTTTTTTTTTTTTTTTTATCAATAAAACAACGTCATTTCTATAAGTCTCGCTGGTTGGGAAGGCATTTCGTTTAGCTCGGGAGTATGACAATGGGAAGAACATAACTGTTTATTGAGAAACAATTGATAGGCAGTCTGGGATACGTATATAAAGAAATACCACAATGTCTAGATGTATAACATTTTATTGAACAGTAACAGTGCAAGCATGTAGGCTACGGGGAACAGGGATTTTGGTCAGTAGGTCCTTTGTACAGAGGGCGTTTCTCTCCGACAACGCGTTCCCAGGTACCATGGAAGTCATAGGTAGTCCAGCACACTGACAGAGAGACAGACAGACAGACAGACAGACAGACAGGCAGACAGACAGACAGATAGACAGACAGACAGACAGTCAGCTTACTTCTACCCTTTTGAGTGGAATTACTCCTTTAATGAGCTGTTAGCCATCTCAAAGCCCCCTGAGTTGCTCGTCAACACTGAGAATAGACCACATTATAGAAACCAAAACACCGTTTTTTTAAATCCACAGGGAATAACCGAGAGTGTAAGGAAAGGCACACCCAGCGCTGTCAGTGGTGGGGAGACTTGAAGTGGCTTTGCTTGATTTCCATCACAGATTCAAGGATTGAAACACTGATGAAAATAGGGAGTAATAGTGATGGGATTATTTTAGATTATTTTAGATTAGATTAGATTAGATTAGGTGAGATTCAACTTTATTGTCATTGCAGAGTACAAGTACCAGACAACAAAATGCAGTTTAGCATCTAACCAGAAGTGCAAATAGTGATATAAAAACAAACACTTAACTTTCGGGGAAACTGCTAAAATAAAATAAATTAAATAAATTAAAAAAGAAAGCGACTATTAGCACCGCCGAATGACAACAAACGTATGAGTAATGAGTAAAACAATGTCACTTTTATAGTATGTTGTTTAACTTGCCGTTCGGTCGCCATGGCTCTGGTGTGTGTAGCAGCTTCAGCTAGCTGGCTGGAAACTTCTAGGGGTGCGTTCGTAAACACGCTCTGAGAGCGCCGGAGCGCACGCTGGCTTCGATGTCACAGAGCGACCGAGTCGTTCGATTGGACGAGAGGCGTTCCGCGAGTGCTGATCGGATTTCCAGAGCGTGTTTACGAACGCACCCAGCCAGCTTTAGCGAATTGTATTCAAAGGGAATTATTTTCACCGGACAATATGTCCGACGACTTTTCAATTTGTCGGACTTCACCAAATTTTACCGGACAAAGACCGGCAATTGCCGGTTAACGGAAACCCAGACACACACACACACACACACACACAAACACAAACCCACTGTTCCATCACTAATGCAATTTATTTTCCCCCACTCTTCTCTTCAGCTGGATTTTATGGGTTACATTTGCAAAGATACATAATTACAAGTAAGGGTAATTTCCCTTGATACTAGAGTAGCTAGCAGCCCTGGGTTCCGGAGCCCAGTAATATCTCTCCAACTCATAAATGTCTGAATTATAACTGAACCAAATGTACCGGAAAATACTCCATCCCGACTAGGCCTAAACCCCATTTCAAGTCACAGATCCTGAAACTGAATGTTTCGGCTTCACATCAGTCACTTCTGATGCCTGGAACAAGGAAAGCAGGAACAAATAAAACACCACAATGCCGTGTTTTCTCGTTGGTGTGACTGCTAATCTACCAATTTGAGAACAATTGTGTAATTATGTGAATAATAGGCCAACCGAATTTGGCACACCCTCTACCTGCGGAGCGCATATTTACATTTATAAGAGATGCTCAGAGAGGAAAACAAATCTTCTTTGAAATGTGAGTTTCGGGGATAATGGCGGAACACAAAGAGCGTGTGAACATGCGAGCCTCCTCTGGCGGTCTGAAGTGTACCTTCTACCTTTGATTTCTACAAGTCACTCAATATAGAAGCCCTTCAAAACACACAATGTGGTTTTCTAATGATTCTACTGAAGTCCTGACTAGATACAACCGACGCATTACAGTTGTAACATTCTTGGTGCTTGTAGTGTTAAACGGATAGTTCACCTTAACATTACAACATTTACATATTCGATTTCTTAGTCTGAAAGGAGTCGAGGGACGAGGACAGACTTCAATCCACACTTCGGTTCTGTTGATGTCCTCCACTGTCACTAACCGCTAACTGTTAGCATGTTTAACCAAATAGCAATGGAAATCAATGGACTCTAATTAGCATGTTTGAAATGTCACGCCCAAATCACCTCAGAAGTTATTTAAACGAATTCATTTTTATCAATTTCAGATGATGGGGGATGATTTCGCAACGCGATTTCAAACGTGATAATTTAGGGTCCTTATTGACATCCAGTGGGGTCAGGGGTTAGCGGTTAGGAACAGCGCCCAGATCAACAGAACCAAGCGTGGATTAAAGTCCTCGTCCACTCCAATCTCTTTAACCTTCGATTAGTCTGGAAACAAAATACATGTATATAGTTTAGTTAACAGACCTTCTCAGATCATTTGAACCAGATTAACAATGAGGTAATAAGACTGCATGAGGTATTTACAGAAGCACCAGAGTGTGACATACGCTACTGTAAAGGTCACCAGCGGGGCATAGCCCGTTGTAGCAGTGAGACAGTTTGCCAAGCTAACAAAACAAGACATCAGTAGGAGCTGGATACTGTAGCTACAGCAGATGTAAGGAGGTTGTAGGAGCATCTGAATGTGGCGGAAGAGGAGAGGAGGAGGAGTGGAGGAGAGGAAGAGTGGAGTGGTGTGAACTGGAGCGAGAGAGGAGAGAGATGAGGAGGGCGCCCTGCGTATCCTAGGTCGGGTGGGGACTGCACTCAGCAGTCCATCAGCCTTCTAAAAGCCCTTCTGACAGTTTTATGAGGTGCAAAGTGGGTCATGGTGCACAGAGATCTGAGACAATGTCGTCATTATTTCATTTTCTTTTTTTGAGAACTCCCATTTTTGCGTGACTACATCCTAGCAGCAGGAATAATGAACTAGGCCATCGACGAGGAGGGGAACTAGTTTTTAGAGGGGTGGGGGGGGGGTGATGGTATCCGGCTGCAGTACTTTGTTTTTCCCCTTCTCTTCCTTTTTGACTGACGTAGCATCTTCCTCTATTATTCAAAATATCCCGTAAGTGCAATTCAGCAAGGACATAACTTGGGTTTTAGCTTTCAAAACAAGTTTGAAATTTGCAAATTGCCTGCTGCTTTGCAATCCTCCACCCAGCTCCCTTGGCAGGTTAATTTATAATCTGTAAAGGAAAAAAGAGGAACACCAAGAAGATGGTGGAGGGGGGGGGGGGCGGGAATGAGCACAGGCAGCAACAAAAATATCTCTCAGACAGCTACAAATCAGGTTACAGACACAGCGAGCGAGCGCTCCCAACTATGTAGGCCAGTTTGCTTCATCATTAGTCGCAGCACTGAAGGACTACAACAAACCCTCTAGCCTACATCGCATCAGCACATCAGCACATCTCCCATCTTTCACGTCTGTTAAACACACACATCACCAGAGCGTTTCTGGTGGTTATGCAACACAGTAAAACAGTCATACATGATGGGATGCTGTTTGGTCCTTTCAGGTTCATGTGACGACTCGCCCTGGCCAAGCCCAGCCTGATCTGTGGCTTTAGCATAGCCCAAGGCACAAACTACGCTGGACGCCCTTTGAGTGAGTACAGTAGGGTGTTTTAATGGGGGTACAGTAGGGTGTTTTAATGGGGGTACAGTAGGGTGTTTTAATGGGGGTACAGTAGGGTGTTTTAATGGGGGTACAGTAGGGTGTTAATGGGGTACAGTAGGGTGTTTTAATGGGGGTACAGTAGGGTGTTAATGGGGTACAGTAGGGTGTTAATGGGGGTACAGTAGGGTGTTTTAATGGGGTACAGTAGGGTGTTTTAATGGGGTACAGTAGGGTGTTAATGGGGGTACAGTAGGGTGTTTTAATGGGGTACAGTAGGGTGTTAATGGGGTACAGTGGGGTGTTTTAATGGGGGTACAGTAGGGTGTTAATGGGGTACAGTAGGGTGTTAATGGGGGTACAGTAGGGTGTTTTAATGGGGGTACAGTAGGGTGTTAATGGGGTACAGTAGGGTAGTAATGGGGGTACAGTAGGATGTTAATGGGGGTACAGTAGGGTGTTAATGGGGGTACAGTATGGTGTTAATGGGGGTACACTAGGGTGTTAATGGGGGTACAGTAGGGTGTTTAATGGGGGTACAGTAGGGTGTTAATTGGGGTACAGTATGGTGTTAATGGGGGTACAGTATGGTGTTAATGGGGGTACAGTAGGGTGTTAATGGGGGTACAGTAGGGTATTAATGGGGGTACAGTAGGGTTTTAATGGGGTACAGTAGGATGTTAATGGGGTACAGTAGGGTTTTAATGGGGTACAGTAGGGTTTTAATGGTGTACAGTAGGATGTTAATGGGGTACAGTAGGGTTTTAATGGGGTACAGTAGGATGTTAATGGGGTACAGTAGGGTTTTAATGGGGTACAGTAGGATGTTAATGGGGTACAGTAGGGTTTTAATGGGGTACAGTAGGATGTTAATGGGGTACAGTAGGGTTTTAATGGGGTACAGTAGGGTTTTAATGGGGTACAGTAGGATGTTAATGGGGTACAGTAGGGTTTTAATGGGGTACAGTAGGATGTTAATGGGGTACAGTAGGGTTTTAATGGGGTACAGTAGGATGTTAATGGGGTACAGTAGGATGTTAATGGGGTACAGTAGGGTTTTAATGGGGTACAGTAGGGTTTTAATGGGGTACAGTAGGATGTTAATGGGGTACAGTAGGGTTTTAATGGGGTACAGTAGGATGTTAATGGGGTACAGTAGGGTTTTAATGGGGTACAGTAGGATGTTAATGGGGTACAGTAGGGTTTTAATGGGGTACAGTAGGGTGTTTTAATGGGGGTACAGTAGGATGTTTTAATGGGGGTACAGTAGGATGTTTTAATGGGGGTACAGTAGGATGTTAATGGGGGTACAGTAGGGTGTTAATGGGGGTACAGTAGGGTTTTAATGGGGTACAGTAGGGTTTTAATGGGGTACAGTAGGATGTTAATGGGGGTACAGTAGGGTGTTTTAATGGGGTACAGTAGGATGTTAATGGGGTACAGTAGGGTTTTAATGGGGTACAGTAGGATGTTAATGGGGTACAGTAGGGTTTTAATGGGGGTACAGTAGGGTATTAATGGGGGTACAGTAGGGTGTTAATGGGGGTACAGTAGGGTTTTAATGGGGTACAGTAGGGTTTTAATGGGGTACAGTAGGGTGTTAATGGGGTACAGAAGGGTGTTAATGGGGGTACAGTAGGGTTTTAATGGGGTACAGTAGGGTTTTAATGGGGTACAGTAGGGTGTTAATGGGGTACAGTAGGGTGTTAATGGGGGTACAGTAGGGTGTTAATGGGGTACAGAAGGGTGTTAATGGGGGTACAGTAGGGTGTTAATGGGGTACAGTAGGATGTTAATGGGGGTACAGTAGCGGTTTTGCTGACTGAGAGACTGAACCTCTCCTTCCCAGCCGCGCCCAAGGCCCTGACGTCACTCTTGCCGGGGCTCAGACAAAGGAAGAACAGGAACAGGGGCACGGGGGGGGGGGAACTGGGGCAATGTAGGGAAACAATGTAATAGTCATAAACCCAGACCTCCGATGCCTCTCTTCCTTCTCCCTCCCTCCCCCCCTCTCTCATTACCGCTGGCGTGAGTCGTGAATGGGCAGCATTATTTAGTCGGTGGTCTGTGTGGGAGGCCACCTCTCACCAGCCTCCTCTCCCTCCCCGACATTAATCTCCCACTTTGCTGTGACAACTTTCCACCAGGCCTCGCCTGCCTCGCCTGCCTCGCCTGCCTCGTCTGTGTTTGGGCTGAGAGTGGTGCGCTCCGTCACTTTTATGACTGTCATAGAGTCGGGAGGACTCGTCTGAGAACGACCAACCGCTCTCTCTCTCTCCTTCCCGTTGAAGAAGAAGAGATGGGTCGTTAGTAAAAGAGAGGCCCAGTTGCCAATGGCTACGAGCAGCCCACCCCGGTTAGTCTTCCAGTGTGGGCAGGTGTACCTACGACCTTGACCCCCACCTCTACTGTTATTACTGTTACTAGTAAACAGTCCAGGCAGAACGAAGTCATACTTCTTGTGAAAGAAAGAGCGGGATTGAATGGCGGTGTCGTGGGTTCCTTTCATAGCTGAATGAATGCGGTGCCTTCTGCGCGCTGTCGAGGGGTTGCGGAGGTCGAACGAACGTCTCTCAAAACACAACAGATTGCCTTCACCTTGTTTGTCATGGCCCTTCCTCCTCCTCCTCCTCCTCCTCCTCCTCGCTCGGCTCTTTGACCCATTAGTGCATCACAGCAGTTCTTCTTTTCCTTCATTGTCATAGCGAGGTGCTGCTAGATGTCCATTCATCTTTTGCCGAACAAAGCCAAGTGTCCTACGCAGACCCTGCCTGACTCAAGGTCTAAGTACAACACAGCGGAACACCCACACACCATCAGCCCCGAGAGAAGAGAAGAGGAAAGCAAGAGTGCGCCACTATGTCTTATTCCCAGAAAAAGTTTAATCCAGATGTTTAATACCAGAAGTCATTCTAATGATTATCTATCTAGCCCTGCCGTTAATGTAAGACACCAAACAAACTAATCTCAAGCCATTTCCTGTCCAGACAGGAAGCTGCCCCAGAGCTCCTCTCGTTGCTCGTCGCCAGTGTTGCTAATTAGCCTGGTGCCATCTCTGTGGGGCCCGTTGTTCATTACCGGCAGCATTAGCAGTATTAGCGTCCGCTGCTGTGCTCAAGCCAATGACCTTCAAGTGAAACTTCTTCTTAAATTAAGAAACCCAGCCAAGTTCTTTGGGTATAAGTGCAACGCAGCAAGTATAAGCCTCAACCGCCTGGAACCTAGCGATGTAGCTATGTACCTGGCCATCGCCCTAGATGGCGAGGCTGGTTTCTCTAAGCCTTCTAGGCCGCCTCCTCCCTGCTGCCGGTGCCAAGCCAAGCAAGCAAGGAGGGAGGGGAGGGGAGGGAGGGAGGGATGGGAAACTGGGGGAGAAAGTGTGTGTGGGGGGGGGGGGGGAGCTTACGCTTGAATTAGCGAAGGTTTCCCTTCACCCCTGAGAGCCCCGGAGTTACGGATGCGCTGCGGAGATAGGATTATGGCCAAGCGAGTTTAAGATGGTCCTTGAACACCACACGCAAGCACAAACACACACACACACACACACAAACACTCCAGTCCCAGACCGACACACACATATATAGGAAAACATAAAAACAGCAACACCTCCTCGTCATTCAACTTCATTTCACCCTGAGCTTTTTTTTCAGAATCTGTTTTTTTTCGCCCCCCTCGACAAAAACAGAGAGAAAATGTTATGCAACTCCAGCTGTTTTTCCTTCATTCAATAATACTGTGTCTGACAGAGAGAGAGAGGGGGAGAGAGAGAGAGAGAGAGAGAGAGAGAGAGAGAGAGAGAGAGAGACTGCGTTAGAGAGAAAGAAAGGGAGAGAGAGAGAGAGACTGCGTTAGAGAGAGAAAGGGAGAGAGAGAGAGAGAGATTGCGTTAGAGAGCGAGAGCGAGGGAGAGGGAGAGGGAGAGAGAGAGACTGCGTTAGAGAGAGAGAGAGAGACTGCGTTAGAGAGAGAGAGAGAGAGAGAGAGACTGCGTTAGAGAGAGAGAGAGAGAGAGACTGCGTTAGAGAGAGAGAGAGAGAGAGAGAGAGCGTTAGAGAGAGAGAGAGAGAGAGAGAGAGAAAGAGAGAGAGAGAGAGAGAGAGAGAGAGAGAGAGAGAGAGAGAGAGACTGCTTTAGAGAGAGAGAGCGTGGGTGAGGCCTTTTACTCTGTATATATACCGCCCTGGGCTACGGTAGGTGCTAATCCCCCCACACATAACAGAGGACCCTTTCAACACAAAGCCATGTACTTCATGCATATTCTAATGGTGCTGAATGGTATGGATTTATGTTTCTCTCTCGCTCGCACACAACAGCTCCTCTTAGCAGCCTTCCGATGGACACAAAAACACCATCGTTCTGAGGCAGACAAGAAAGACTCATTCAAGTTATCTGAAAGAATCATAATTTCTTAATCTATCACATTATCTTAGATGTTGTCTGTCGACCAGTAGTGACATCATCGTCGGTTATTTCATTCATATATCGTGTTATATCATTCATATATCATGTTATTTCATTCACCACAGCAGCCTAGAGGGCTTAGCGTAGCTTCAGTTAGCATAGCTTCAGCTAGTAACAACATGTCTTCTCAATCGAGCCCAAGAGCATTGGTCTGCATCAGCTACAAACCTAATCTACCTAAATCTACTCATACCTCCGTAAAATAGAAAAACTGCAGTGATGTTATCTGCACAGACGACGCTTATAACTGGCATCTCAACTATCTAAATGTCTAAAATAACAACGTCACTTTTACGGAAAAGGGTAATACGTCCGTATATTTAACATCTTTATACAGCAATGTGAGATGTAGGCTTGTAATACAGACAATGATTTGTTAGGAGAACGAGGTGAATCTGACAACAACGTACGGGTAAGGCCTATCTAATTTGTTTCTAAAACACCATGCATCTCCCGAACGAGTGGAGTCATCTCGTTGACCTTATGAAACAGAATAAAGTGGATGATAATCCAGATCGATGAGCGTCCCCCCTGGGTACCAATGCTGTTTCCTTCCTTTTCCTTTCATTGCCTTTTGTTCTGGTGACAGTTTTTATTTGTCAGGCGCCCCCACAGCTGAGTGAGAGCACGCGGGAGGCTAATACCCCCATGCTAATGCAACCCTTCATCTTCCCAACCGTTGCCTGGGTCTTTGTGTCAGCAATACCGCACCCCACAAATTATGGACTTTTCTTGGTAATGGTATAAAAGGGGGGGAAAAGATTCAGAATGTTCCAGAAGGAACTGGAGCTCGGTTAGAGCCCAGGCCCGTTGGAAGGCGAGCGGGCGGTACTTTCCAGATTAGAAGATCAGTCATCCCCGGCGTGCTCCCCCGGGCCCGGGCGAGAGGGGGCCGCGGAGAGGGCCCCCCCCTCCTTCCCCCCCTCCTTTCCTCTGAAATGGCTCCCAAAAAGCAGGCTTTGCTGCTGTGATGCAGACTAAAGCTCTAATTACATTTTTTGGGGCTTGATTAGCAGAAGAAGTCATAATTACGGTACCTTTATTATGCAAATTAATGGGCTGGTTTCAAATAATTAATTACCCGTTGTCCCCAAGTTTGATTAGTAAATGAGTGTTTTCTGATTCTGTCTATTTAGTTGTTGTTGTTTTTTGGGGGGGGGGTTGCCATGGGAGCAGGGAGAGACACGGCGGGGGGGGCGGGGGTGATCTGCATGTGACATCCTGGTTGTACGGTTGTGAGAAACAACAGATTTCTTCTTCAGACAAGAAACAACAACTGATGAAACATTATGAGACATCTAGTGGATGGTGTGTTGCAAAGGGAGACTTGAGACTATACACACACACACACACACACACACACACACACACACACACTATATCAGTTAGGTCCATATGTATTTGGACACTGACTAATATTTGGGGTTTTTAGCCAGTTACAGTTATATAATATATAACAGGGACTAGGTGCAGACTCTCAGCTTTAGGGGAAGGGTATTCAGGGTCTTCACATCCAAATTGGAGGAAGGGGGTTAGGAATCACAGCTCTTAAATATGAGCAGCTCGGCACCACGAAAAGGTCTGGTCGTCCGTGGAAGACAACAGTGGTGGATGATCACAGGATCCTTTACGTGGTAAAGAAAAACCCCTTCACAACATCCAGCCAAGTGAAGAACAGTCTCCAGGGGGTAGGCATATCATTACCATAAAGAGAAGACTATAATTATGGAAAAAAAATAGGCAACTACTAGGCCTACTACCGATTATTTCTCATAACATCGGCCTATAACACAGCTGCTTAACTGAGTTCAATTCTAAATGGAGACATTTTTTACTCAAACTCCTCCTTGACATTTTCTAATTTTGCCCACCTCATTGAGAACTAAACGCCAGCCTCCCTGACCCCGGCCTTGGCCGCTACTCAATGGCCCAGTTGGTATTGATCGGGAGTCCAAGACAAAAGACGACCGAATGAAATGCATGAGCCCTGGGTTCACTCCAGTCCCTCTGAATGGGAACTGAACCAGTGGAACAAAGGAAGTGGATGAGGAAGGGTCCCCTCTAAGCCGGCGGATAAGGTCCGTCTCGCTAGGCTGAATGAGAAGCTCTCAAACTAATCAGACTCCATCAACCCCGACCCTTGACTTCAGCCGGTGTTCAAACCTCTAAAACGGAGAGAACGGACGGGCCCCCATTCTCTTCCACTTATTATCACAAGATCAGAACTGCACTCGAGTCGTGTCTGTTGGCGTTTGGCCAGTGCAGTGCTGTGCGCAGTATGCTGGGGGGGATGGGGGGGGGGGGGGGGGGAAGGGGAAGCATCAAGGAAGGTAACACAATAAGACTGTACAAGTCCTCCTCTGGTTGGCTCGATCGGGGTGGTCAGAGTCAGGGCTGGGGGGCGTTAAACCATTCTAGACTGTTCGTAACTGTATATAATGTTCAGAGTTCTTTTTATTGTGTTCTATTATTCAATTGTCACTTTCCTTTGTTCTTGTTGTTGTTGTTGTTGTTTGTGGTGTGAGCTGCTGGAACAAGTTAACTTTTCCTTCGGGGATCAATAAACTACCTACCTACCTACCTACTGTGTCTGTCACAAAATCCAAGGGCGCTGTTAACTGTTGACGGCATATAGACGCGGGGCTGTTACGGTGGCCATTGAGTTCTCAGACAATGCAATGAAACTAGCAACATAAAGGATTGACGATGGACGGACAAAGTCAATATTCCCGAGCCACAAAACGAAGGCAGGGATTCAAAGCTTTAGGTGGGCGAACGGAGAACAAGCCAACAATAAAGCTAATCAGACCGTCTCCACCGTACGCCCGTGTCACAGATTACATCTGGCCTTTGGGCTCTTTGTGCAACAAGCGGGCGGCCATTGTTAGGTGTAATTAATAGGACAGCAGCTATACTATCGGACAAACTCCCAAATGACAGAACACTAATTTCCTCTACTGCGGTTCTAAACACTTCCTTCCTATGGAAGATAAAGGAGGTGGAGGGGAGGAGGGATGGCAATTAAACGCTGCTCAACCTTTGTGAGATCACCCTGCAGAACAGGCAACCAATAGGAGAGGGGGTTATTGGCTGGAGAACAGGAAATATAACATGTTTTAGGAAATTACAATACAAGCCAAAACTACGGAGGTAGCAAGGGCTAAAAAGGTAGGCTACAAGATACGGGTTAGCTTTTGATATGCCTTGTAAGTAGCCCTGTCCTCACCTCAAACAATCACATAATGTGTTTCAACTCTTGAACAACACACACACACACACACACACAACACACACACCTATTTTTCTTGCACTCGTACAAGCTTGAGGTCGGCAGGTAAATAACTACATCTATGTCAATAAGATCCATAAGCACAGAACTGCACATTATGAAACAGATTACCCACATTAGCCCCCGACACGCACAGAGAGGTGGGAAGAGAGGATGAGACAATATGAGAAACGACTGCGTGTTTCTTTTTCAGACTGATGATCAACTGGAAATCTACGCATGGTAAAAGCCAATCCTAGGGAGAGCCATCGCTTCCTCTAGGCTCCATTAACACTGCCTACTGCTGTTGAGGTAATATTAGACCAATGTGCCGTGCCCCATTCATTTAAGATTTAATTTAAAATGGCCACCGGTGGCACATCGACTGTCATAACCACCAGACCTCCAACAGGGTGGA
Source organism: Nansenia antarctica (assembly GCF_963989245.1). NCBI lineage: Eukaryota > Metazoa > Chordata > Actinopteri > Argentiniformes > Microstomatidae > Nansenia > Nansenia antarctica. The sequence continues at coordinate 781,886 of NC_137689.1, forward strand.
ACTCCATCGTGCTTGAGTCCCACAGGGAAAGGAGTGGGTGTGGGGGAGGGAGGGAGGGGGGAGTGGGTGTGAGGGAGGAGGGGGGGGTTGGCAGAAGAATGAGATTTTTTTGTTGCCTCATCAAGTTTAAAAGTTATATCTCCCATCTAGATGGAATATTCTCTACCTGTCAAAAGTTTTAGAACACCTACACTTTTCCAGTTTCTTTTTTATGTACGCAGTTCAATGTCCTTTTGATGTACTTTGAGATTAAAGGATAGAACGAATAAACAATTGGAGAATGAAAAAGAAATCATGGAACTGTTCTGTTTTAACACAATTGAATCAACACTTTACTCAAAGTAAAGCCACCTTTTGAAGATATAACAGCAGAACTGAACACACTTGTGGCATTCTTTGTACAATGGAAATCAAATGTTGTTCACAAAGTTCTTCCCAACACTGTTCCAGAAGTTCCCACAAATGTGTTGCACTTGTTGGTTGCTTTGCTTTCACCCGTCTGTCCAGTTCAGACCAGCTGGATGTGGTGGAAGTCTGGAGACTGTGATGGCCTTTCCATGGTTTGAAGACTACCGTCTTGTTAAACAGACTGACTTATATAGCTCCTTATTCCAAAGCGCTTTACAATGGCCTCTCATTCACCCATTCACACACACATTCACACACCCATTCACACACACACATGAGCAATTTGGGGTTCAGTGTCTTGGCCCAAGGACACTTCGACATGTCGCCAGCCGGGGTTCAAACCGCCGATCTGCCGACCTTGCGATCATTAGACGCCGGCTCTACCTCCTGAGACACAGCCTCTTTGATTTCCAATGTAGAAAGAATCCACTTGTTCTTTTCTTCTAAGGTAGTTCTGACATAGCCTGGGGGATGTAGTTCTAACATAGCCTGGAGGGATGTAGTTCTGACACAGCCTGGAGGGACGGTTTTCATTATCTTGCTGCAGCATGAACCCCTGACCAGAGGGTGTAGCAGCATGGTGCTGTGGTAGTGTGGTAGCCCTTCTGGTTCAGGATCGATTCTGGATGCAGCAGAAGAGCCCCAGACCATCACGCTTCCTCCTCCATGTCTGACAGTTGCTGTCACACTTAGGAACCCTCCTTCCCTCCTCCTTCCACCTGCTCAACAACATACCAAAGCCCTGCGTGACTAAGCGAAGATTTCCCTTTTTTAAGAATTCCATAAGACCTTCTGCCAGTCTTCAGTAGTGCACTGCCGGTGCTTCAGACTCTGAAGCCTCTTTTTCTTATTTTGCCATTTTAGTAATGGCTTCTTTCTTCCTGCCACTCAACCTGTCAAACCTGCAGCTCCGAGTCTTCTTTTCACAGTTTAAACTGAGACTTCCGTATTTTGACAACTGTTAAGCTGCGCTTGAAGCTGTTGTCCTCCGAGCCGGCTATCACGCAAGCTGTTGACTCTCAGAAACTCTTCCAGCGAGAGTTTCCTCTACTTTGATGTCGTAGGAAACTGTACTGACTGACACCTTGGCGTTCTTTGCAATCTTTCTAAAGGAAAGACCTCGCCGACACTTTTAAGAGTTAGAATGGTCTGTATGTCTTCCTTTGCTAATTGCCTTTTCCCCTCACCATTATGATAGCAACAAACTACTTCCTGCAGTGAAATATTGTCCAAATAATGCTTCAGAGGCTGTAGTAACACTATCTGTTCCCAACACTGCTTTTATTTACCAGAGGGTTTGTAAGTAATCCACAAAAGTTGGGACACTTGTAGGAATTGTTTGCATCAACTGTCAAGTTTCCATTGCTGCAGAAAAGCTGCATGTTGTTAACCCAGTACTTGTTCCCTGAAAAAGGCCTGTTTCATAACTCTATAACATAATTTTTCAGTTGTTAGTAACCTAAACTTTTTCTTTAAACCTCTGGCAAGTTTACTGCTTACCTTTGTTCCATTCCAGGACATACTGGAATTAAATCTCAATAAAAAACTGGAATTGAGGTGAGCTTTTGACCAGTGGTGTACAACACATATCTCTGAAGATTAAAGCAATCTGCTGAACCCTACAGGAGATCTTTCTGGCTTCCACCTGCCTGGTTCTTTAAGTTGCAGATCAATGAAAGGTCACAAGCAACAGAAGAGACACGTTGTGCTGTTGAGGCCCAGCATGGGCGTGACGCTGGGGCTTCTTCCTGACAGGTGAAGACACACACCTGCAGAGAGGCTAGAGGAGGAGAGGAGGAAGCGAAGGAGAGGAGGAGGAGAGGAGGATGGGGGGTGTCTGGAAGGACACACTCCCCTCGCGATAACCTGTGTCATATTCAGCCACAGCTAACCACATTATCTCGTTAAACGTTGAGCTGTAGAAAATAATCAACGTAACGACTGACCAGCGGATGACACCAGCAGAGCAGACACCCAGGTCAGTCTAACACACATACCAACACACACACACACTCTCTCTAATGTGCACACGCGCACACACACACACACACACACACACACACGCCACTTCCAATGTCTCTTACTCCTCTGGGTAAAAGCACGATCCCCTTTCATCTTTGCAGATCAGGCAACAACACGATATTACAGTTAGCATGCTGATTAGCACCTGCCTACGCTCTGGGGGGGCCGACAGAGGGCTAATGATAGAGCGGAGCGATGCTCATGTACGGGCACATAGCCGTGATGCTCGTGTACGGGCACATAGCCGTGATGCTCGTGTACGGGCACATAGCCGTGATGCTCGTGTACGGGCACATAGCCGCTGCTCTGTATGCAGCCCGTGTTCTCCTGGCCTCTCTGTTCTGAAAGATCACGCTGCTTCTGACAATCAGGAGGGTCGTAGCGTCACAGGAACACCGCTGTAAACCTCTAGAAAGATCACGCTGTTTCTGACAATCAGGACAGTAGTAGCATGATGGGAACACCTTGGTAAACCACAAGGGCTACATAGAGTGAGCTGGTTGCTACTGCTAGCATTTTGTATTTCTAGTGATTTTGTATTTCTACTGCAATGCCAATGCCCATTCATGATATAGATAAAAGACATATCATATAGATATAAACATATGATATGTTTACAATACTACCTCTGCACATACTGTATATTACATAGTTACCTCTTATATCACTATTTGCACTTCTGGTTTGATGCTAAGCTGCATTTCGTTGTATTGTACTTGTACTCTGCGATGACAATAAAGTTGAATCTAATCTAATCTGATCTAATAGGCCTAGTCTGCTATTCCACATATTAGAGGTTGTGGCAAAATCGACCCTTACAGCTGTAATGCAATGATGTAATATGCTAGCCTATGTGGTTCAAAGCCTATGAATATACTAGTGCCATACTATGTAGTTCTGAGGTTGTTTCTTCTCCTTCATACTGTACCGTCATTACTTATTGAAGAGTTGGAATGAATCAAAAGCCTGAGAGTCTCTGACTCTGACGTTCCTCTGACGACTGATAAATCAAACAGATTCGACAAGGTGCGATGGAACGACCAGGAGTGTTCTCTTTAGAATGGATGGAACAACCAGGAGTGTTCTCTTTAGAATGGATGGAACAACCAGGAGTGTTCTCTTTAGAATGGATGGAACAACCAGGAGTGTTCTCTTTAGAATGGATGGAACAACCAGAAGTGTTCTCTTTAGAATGGATGGAACAACCAGGAGTGTTCTCTTTAGAATAGATGGAACAACCAGAAGTGTTCTCTTTAGAATGGATGGAACGACCAGAAGTGTTCCCTTTAGAATGGATGGAACAACCAGGAGTGTTCTCTTTAGAATGGATGGAACAACCAGGAGTGTTCTCTTTAGAATGGATGGAACAACCAGGAGTGTTATCTCTTTAGAATGGATGGAACAACCAGGAGTGTTCTCTTTAGAATGGATGGAACAACCAGGAGTGTTCTCTTTAGAATGGATGGAACAACCAGGAGTGTTCTCTTTAGAATGGATGGAACAACCAGGAGTGTTCTCTTTAGAATGGATGGAACAACCAGGAGTGTTCTCTTTAGAATGGATGGAACAACCAGGAGTGTTCTCTTTAGAATGGATGGAACGACCAGGAGTGTTCTCTTTAGAATGGATGGAACAACCAGGAGTGTTCTCTTTAGAATGGATGGAACAACCAGGAGTGTTCTCTTTAGAATGGATGGAACAACCAGAAGTGTTCTCTTTAGAATGGATGGAACAACCAGGAGTGTTCTCTTTAGAATGGATGGAACGACCAGAAGTGTTCTCTTCTCCTTCATATGTCTTCCTCAGTAACACAGAGTTACAGAGCTACAGAGGCTGACAGAGCTACAGAGGCTGACAGAGCTACAGGGCTACAGAGCTACAGGGCTACAGAGCTACAGAGCTACAGAGCTACAGAGCTACAGGGCTACAGAGCTACAGAGCTGCAGGGCTACAGGGCTACAGGGCTACAGAGCTACAGGGCTACAGGGCTACAGAGCTACAGAGCTACAGGGCTACAGGGCTACAGAGCTACAGAGCTACAGGGCTACAGGGCTACAGGGCTACAGAGCTACAGAGCTACAGAGCTACAGGGCTACAGAGCTACAGAGCTGCAGGGCTACAGGGCTACAGAGCTACAGAGCTACAGGGCTACAGAGCTACAGAGCTACAGAGCTACAGAACTACAGAGGCTGACAGAGCTACAGAGCTACAGAGGCTGACAGAGCTACAGAGATACAGATGTTGACAGAGCTACAGAGATACAGATGTTGACAGAGCTACAGAGATACAGAGGCTGACAGAGCTACAGAGATACAGATGTTGACAGAGCTACAGAGATACAGATGTTGACAGAGCTACAGAGCTTCGGGGGTCGTGGATTTATTTGCATACTGAATTAGGATCTGCAAACTTGTCTTTCCAACAATTACGCACACACACACACACACACACACACACACACACTCACACACACACACACACACACACACACAGCAGTTCAAGATCTTGTTGTGCCGACGACGTAAATGTCACTAGTACATAAATGTGCTCCTCCGCTGCAACTCGGAAACGCAGAACGACTGGGGGCTTTTTATTTATTTTCGAGGTCCGTTTCATCTCTGGTTCCTGTTTGGAGCCGGATCAATACATCCGGGTCAATCCTTTCTCCGAGAGGAAGCATCGATCTGGTTCTCCAGGCATCCTTTAATCTCCTGGAACGGTGCGCTGCCCCTTCCTGTACCGTGAAGGCACGGCACCTTGGCCGAGCCGAGCCAGAGAGCAGAACCTCGGGATAAACCCAGGCAAGAAATCTATTCACCGCTGTTACACATTTCCGCAACCTGGAACATGTTTGATATCAGAGCCATGGCCTTTAGCTCTCCAGCTCACACTAGGTTACGGAGGGGGGTGTACATGACGATCTGGCCATTTAGCCAGTAGTGGTCTGGTTCATCTTCAACCACAGTGTCACGTAGAGGCCTCGATCCCATCTGAAGGGCAGACAAATGTTATCATCTAAATGGATATTTTTCCGGTCTAAAGGAACATCTTTAAAAGCTTCGAGCTGCTCTCTGAAATCCATCAAAGTTTGATATTGGGCTTCTTTTATGTATGACGTTCTCAAAGTCGGGCAAATATTGACACAACAGAGTTGACCGAGACAGAGATTAACAAGGCTGTGTGTTCTGTGTGAGGCGACAAGTCTGAGGGCCCGACGATACTGGAGGAAAGCTGCAGCTCCAGGCTGTGTTAGAACAGGAAAACATTGGTAGTCTATGTGTAGACAAGTAAAATTAAGCAAATAAAGCAAAGTAATTAGCTTGTATTAGTGAAATATGTGTGTTCACTGTTTGTTTTGCAACATTTCTAGCCTTACATCCAGAAAATAATTTAGGTTACACTATTCCAACCCACTTAACAACAAGGGAAGCTATTATTATGTCCATGAAATAGCGGGATGACGATGATTTATTCTAATAGGCTCTTAAACAGCATTTTAGAAGCAGACACTTGCAGAGCGAGGCCATGCTAATGAATATGTACACCCTGCTCCATTTGGGCTGAGGAGAAATAATAAATAAATTAGCAACTGTTAAACAGCTGAGCTGAGGACGTATTTCTGTCAGCCCAAATGATACGGCACACTTGGAAAACACATTTAGTCTGCCCATGTTGTGCTGCACAAGGACACAATGTTAGAAAGGAAAAAGTGATCAAATATTAATGTTGTAGGCTACTCCTCCTAGCCTAAGTAAAGGAGATCTGATGAAATATAATGTTTACTTTGCTGTTTGAGAGGAGAGAGGAGACAGGTTTGAGAGGAGAGGAGAGACAGGTTTGTGGTTTGAGGTAATCTCTCTTGGCAGTAGTGGTTATTATTGTAAATAGGAAATATGATTATAATCTTTCTGCAGATGCATTCCAGGCTAACACGACCCCCTCACTAAGATAAACAGCAGGCCGACATTCAGCCCTTTAAAGCAGATCACACTGTGACTGGATCTAGACTACAATATGACCATGATAATATGAACATGTGACCCCATTATTCTAACAAGCCACCTCACTATCAAGGGTAAAACATTCACTGCTATCTGAAAGATTGATGTGACGGGGCTGCTCTGCACATGAGGATCCATATGCAGTATCCATGAACTCGGGGGTGTTTCAACCTGAGGAGTTTTGCATGGATACTGCATGGATACTCATGTGGAGAGCAACCCAGTGTTGCTGCTAAACTCAGGTTTAGTAGCAACCAAACTGCTGTTCAACCTGCAGTATGACAGATCTGAACACATCAGCTGAGGATAGCGAGGGTCCCTGAGACACGCTAGGCTACGCTAGGCCCCGTTGGCACCAGAAGGGCGCTGATTAATTAAAGACTGAATTCAGACCGGAGCGATAAAAGGTCTGTTCATTTCCAGCGCTGAAAAGACCTTGAGGTGTTAACTGATCCAACATAGAGCTGAACATGCATGCATGATGAAGCAGATTTTTTGGTAGGCCTATGTGAGATGTCTGAAATATTTGTGGTAAAATATGTTCAGTTCCATGATTCAGGCTTGTCCTGAAACTGGTGAATAAGTACAAGCAAAGTCATACATTTTAACAGGGGCTGTTATGCCATTTGGTTCCTGAAGAAATGGTGCTATAAGGAATTAGACTATATTCATTTATCAGACAAATCCCCCCCCGCCCCCCCTTCCCCATAAACGTATCAGCCTAATCGACACAGATTCTTGGCATACATTGCATTACCTGCCAATTATATAATGCTAACAATATAGCGCAAGCCATTTTAATTACAGATTTCAAAGCAAGTTCAAGCCACCTAAACACAAGATACAACCGCAGTGAATATTAAACCACCAACCAACAGCATCTCGCTAGGCTAGCATAACCAACAAGGACGCTAAAACAACATGTCTGCTTCACATAATATCGGAGGTTAATTGGCCGGTTATTACAGAGGCAATATTCTCCCCTCATCATCATCGCTGATGCCTGTGGGCTATTCATAGACACACGGCAAGGCTACCCAGCGCAGTGGGGCTCTGTAAGCCCGCCCGACCCACACATCTGTAGACCACACGGCTTCCTTCCTGTCGGCGGTGCTTTGAGGAGAGACGACAGGCCCGGTTCTCCACAGGCAACACTGATTATTCTCAGACTAGTCCGGGCGTACCCATAATCCCCTTGTTTCCGAGGGGCTCTGATTGTAGCGCCGGCGCCGCCGCACGGGAACTTTGATAACACAAGTTTCAAAAGACGCAAAGATGAGGTGAGGTGCCTCGGCTCTGGGGGACGGTGGGTTGAGGGGGAAATTAAGCATGAATAATCTATGGGGCCGGTTTGATAGATCAGCACAGGTCCTCTACTGACATCTGACAAAACAGACGTGTGCTTGTGGAGAGGACGGAGAAAATACTGCTGGTGGCGGATAAATGTGTAATGAGTGGGCTTAGAGATGGACTGTAGCCAAGGTTGGTGAATTATCCATGAGGAGTTCTGTCTTCTGGGCGCGCACGTGGATAATTTCTGCGGACCAAAGGATATGTTCTGTGTGCACGTATCTCTACGTAGCTGTACACTACATTCTAGACTATATAGCACCACGTGTGTATGACGAGGCCACGAGTTTTCCCGGGGGCCTGGTCTACTGAATGGCCTGCAGGCCACAGATGTTTGGCCTCCATGTATCTGTATGCAGCAGCGAGAGTTTTAACCAAAACAAGCAGAAGAGCTCATATAACTCCTATTTTAGAGACTTTACCCTGGCTTCCTGTTAAGTTCAGAATAGATTTCAAGATCCTTCTGCTTGTTTATAAAGCTCTCACTGGCACAGCACCAGAATATCTGAAAAACCTTTTTGCTAGCATATCAGCCCAATAGAGCTCTCAGGTCTTCTGACGCTGGTTTTCTCTGTGTACCACATGTACAAAAGAAGAGATTTGGTGAGGCTGCATTCTCATTTTATGCTCCAGATTGTGTCTCACTGCCAGTTTACATTAGGGATGCAACCTCAGCACATATGTTCAAGTCAAGACTAAAAACCCATCTTTGTAATATCGCCTTTAAATTACTAAATGATTAAATAATGATTATATAATGATTAAAGCACTTTGAGCTGCAACATTTGCAGGAAAAGCGCTATACAAATACAAGTTATTATTATTATTATTATTATTATTATTATTATTATTATCTGGGGTGTTCAGAGTACTTGAGTGTTGTTATGTGGAGTATTTAGGAGGATACGATTATGACATGATCATGTTATGTCGTTATTCAGAGTCTGGGAGGGTTGCTGCTAGCGAACACATGTCTCCTCCAGCCATGCTGCCTGCTGGGAGCTCAGCTGGGTGGTGCTGCCTGTAGGAACCAGACCTGGCGGGTGTGGGCTGAGCTGCTGCCACGACTGGATTATAACAAGCAGTCCTGGCATCAACCCTCCCCCCTCCCACCCTCCCTCCTCCCTCCCTCCCTCTCTCTCTCTCTCTCTCTTCATCTCCCTCCCTCCCTCCCTCTCTCGCTCTCTCTCTCTCTTCATCTCCCTCCCTCCCTCCCTCTCTCTCTCTCTCTCTTCATCTCCCTCCCTCCCTCTCTCTCTCTCTCTCTTCATCTCTCTCCCTCCATCCCTCTCCCTCCATCCCTCTCTCTCTCTCTCCCCCCCTCTATCTCTCTCCATCTCCTCCCTCTCTACATCTCCTCCCTCCCTCCCTCCCTCCCTCTCTCTCTCCATCTCCTCCCTCCTCCCTCCCTCCCTCCCTCTCCCTTCTCATTTTATTTCTTACCTTTGAACAATGTTATTTCTCACATTTTCTACTTCTGTCAAAAATGTTTTACAAAGCGACAAAAAAAAACAGTGTTTAGAAAACAATAATATAGCATTTCGCGGGTGAGTGTAGGCCTAGCGTTACTGTGTGTTCGGCATTAATTTCTACCAAATCTTCCACTTCCTCCAAAAGCCACAGCAATTTCCTCTTCCCCTGACCCAGAAACCAGCCTCTATCTGTGCCTTCTGTCTGGTTAACGTGCAGGGTAACTCCCCCTGACCTGGAAGAAGCACATCCAGATGGCCCTGGCTTCCAGGCCGGTGTCTGTAGCCCAAACACGTCTAGTCTAATAGTCTAAGCACAGCGGGGGGGCGGAGACCCTCACGATAAAGGGATTAGTGCAGATTGAGGAGATTTGGTTCAGAATGCGGCAGAAACCCCCTCATGGAGAACTTCTGTTCCCGTTTAAGAATCTTAAAAGCGCCTAATGGACTTAAAGTCAGATGCACTTAGCAGAGACAACCAAGCAGGGTCTGCAGCAGAGACAACCAGGGAGGTTTTATAGGAAGATGGACTTAGCAGAGACAACCATGGAGGTTTTATAGGAAGATGGACTTAGCTAAGACAACCAGGGAGGTTTTATAGGAAGATGGACTTAGCTAAGACAACCATGGAGGTTTTATAGGAAGATGGACTTAGCTAAGACAACCATGGAGGTTTTATAGGAAGATGGACTTAGGTGAGACAACCATGGAGGTTTTATAGGAAGATGGACTTAGCTAAGACAACCATGGAGGTTTTATAGGAAGATGGACTTAGGTGAGACAACCATGGAGGTTTTATAGGAAGATGGACTTAGCTAAGACAACCATGGAGGTTTTATAGGAAGATGGACTTAGCTAAGACAACCATGGAGGTTTTATAGGAAGATGGGCTTACTCCATCGAGAAATATGGCATTGATCACGGGGAGACAACAACAGGCTGGTGAAACAAACACCAAACTGAGAGATCTCCTAGCAAACACAGGGTTAGGCCACGACACAACCATAACCTCTACAACCATAACCTCTACAACCATAACCTCTACAACCATAACAACCATAACCTCTACAACCATAACCTCTACAACCATAACCTCTACAACCATAACCCCTACAACCATAACCCCTACAACCATAACCTCTACAACCATAACCTCTACAACCATAACCCCTACAACCATAACAACCATAACCTCTACAACCATAACCCCTACAACCATAACCTCTACAACCATAACAACCATAACCTCTACAACCATAACCTCTACAACCATAACCCCTACAACCATAACCCCTACAACCATAACCTCTACAACCATAACCTCTACAACCATAACCCCTACAACCATAACCCCTACAACCATAACCTCTACAACCATAACCTCTACAACCATAACCCCTACAACCATAACAACCATAACCCCTACAACCATAACCTCTACAACCATAACAACCATAACCTCTACAACCATAACCTCTACAACCATAACCCCTACAACCATAACCCCTACAACCATAACCTCTACAACCATAACAACCATAACCCCTACAACCATAACCTCTACAACCATAACAACCATAACCTCTACAACCATAACCTCTACAACCATAACCTCTACAACCATAACAACCATAACCTCTACAACCATAACCTCTACAACCATAACCTCTACAACCATAACCTCTACAACCATAACCTCTACAACCATAACAACCATAACAACCATCACCCCCTCAGCACACTTGTCTGTTAGTGTTAGCAGTGTCTAGCTCCAGCACAGCTTTATCTGTTTGTATTTTTCCATCTCCCAAAGCTCCCATTTCTATTCACCACCTCAGCTATGAACAACATTTGCAGCAACGGGATGAAAAAATATCCTATTTATGTCCTTTGGAAGGAAAGCATAGCATGTTATGCCCAATCCATAATATATTACCACTTTCCATTACGTCGGTGTTCATAATTCATTGGTTCAAGTAAGTATCTGAGCGCGGCGGCGGCGAGGAACTGAAAGGCGTGCAAACCTGCCCCGTTATTGGAATAGTGTATTTCACCCACCTAAGCAGCGCCGGTGATTTCTGGTCAGGGAACGATCCTCTGACATTTCCATCTGCAACACTGACCTGGAACATTTGCTAAATATAATAAAAGCATCCAGACCATGGCAATTGTATACTGCCCGTGTAGGCTAATAATAATGCACTCAAACAGATGTTCCTTCTAAAGGGCTCGTGATTGTGTAATGTTTCATCGTCTAATGCATTACCAGCAGGTCTGGGTCTGGGCCATAAGTAAGGTAAGTACAATTATGGTTTGTACTTGATTAGTTGAATCAGGTGAGCTGGTGGTGGATCAGATCAAATATGTGGAGCGGCTGGGGCGCCCCGAGGAGAGGGTTGAGAAACACTGGTCTAATGCATTACCAGCAGGTCTGGGTCTGGCCCATACGTAAGGTAAGTAAGTAAGTATGTTCATTACCAGCAGGTCTGGGTCTGGGCCCATACGTAAGGTAAGTAAGTAAGTACGTTCAGGAGGACCGAATAAGTTAATGTTCAATAATGCAAGAGGAGAACATTTGCTAGCCTGAAAGCTATGGTTAATTACTGGCTGGCAAAAAAGCAGGAAAAAAAAAACTGCTGTGTTGAACAATGTGTGGAGGCCTGCCTGCCCTAACAAGCCGTTCTCTGCGGTCACCTTCTGGACCTAACCACAGCTCTCCACGGAGATCGGCTCTAACCTAACCTATCACCTATAATTACATTTACCGTTCATTCAAACTCAACATGAATCACATTATGAAAGCTAACCTGCTCCATTTTTTTAAACAATGAATTCTAAAACTAGCCTACTGGAAGTCGAACGACAGAAAGACTGTTTTCAGAGAGTTTTGGGGGGAAATGACAGTTGAGAGGGATATTTTATTTCAGGAGGAGAAACTAAATCATTTGTCAGGAACACAGTCGTCCTGGCAGGGTGAGGGGGCCGGGAGGAGATGTCTGCAGCGGCTGCCCTTCATGCGGGACGCCGCAGAATAACTGTGAATTATTTAATGAATAAACTCAGACTGCTAAAGATTGCGTGCCACATTTATAATTTTGTCTGCAGCGAGGAAACTCTCTCTTGGCTTTACACAAAAGAAGCTGTGAACAATGAGAACCTTCAAAGCAGGCGTTTACACCCAAAGAGAACAACTTCCATGTCACTGGCACTGTGTTAAATGTTTAACCGCCTCCAACTTGTTCAGTTTCCCTCCAAAAGCAACCAACCGACACCCAGCTAATGTGGATTAGCTACAGACTGAATGAGGAGAACTTGGAGGCTAGACTACATCACAGAGTTGGTTATCTTCACCAGTGACGGAGGTTAGGTCCATTTCTAAAATTGTGTATGACTGTGTGGGTCATCTAAACTGCCATCTAAAGTATATAACAGTAAACAGGGATAAGGTCATTTTTACAAATACAGAATGTCTTGTGTAATATGCATCATGGATGACAAGGTGAAGTTAGGTTGAGTACCTATAAGGGTGACTACAACATGATCAATGTGTTCTTTATTTGTGTCTATTGTGCTTTATTGTCCTATAAGAATAGAACACCCATGCAGTTTTTCAGCATTCATCATGACTGAATGAATTTGATCTATACCCAACTATACCCAGCTATACCCAACTATACCCAGCTATACCCAGCTATACCCAGCCTAAACCCAGCTATACCCAGCTATACCCAGCCTAAACCCAGCTATACCCAGCCTAAACCCAGCTATACCCAGCTATACCCAGCCTAAACCCAGCTATACCCAGCCTAAACCCAGCTATACCCAGCTATACCCAGCCTAAACCCAGCTATACCCAGCTAAAATCAGCTAAACGCTGAAAGAATCTAATTGATAATCAGTTGAAGGAGCATTGATTGAGGATGTGTGTCGGATGGTTTTTGATGCAGTGTGCAGTACACACACCGCTATAGTTTACTATGCAGAGTGTGAGACCACCTGGCTGACTATGTCACAGCTAGATGTCAGAAACGCACGGGGGGGGGGGGGGGGGGGCTACGGTTTTATAGGACAACTTCACTAGATACGGTTGAGTGTGTCGATTAAAAGCTGTGCAAACAGCCGTGTTGCACAAATACACACAGACCTCCTCTGTGTTAAAATGTGCACTTTTAAGTGGTAGAAAAAAAAGTAGAATGGGCATCAAAGAATGGCAAAGTATGTCGAATAACAGTAGACTAATAAAAGCAAATGTACTTGCACTCCAAGGCAGCAGAAGCGTCTGTACCGCCGTTCCACATCGCCGTAGTTTGTGAGTAACGACAGAAGAAAAGACCAATAAAGTGAGAGAGGAGAATGTAAGGAGGCACACCAGACGGATCAAGTGGTTATGGTGTCATGGGTGGACGGGACTTCCAGCGCGGAATTAGCACACAAGAGCATTTTTGTCTCAATGAAGAAAAGCTTTACCCTGAAAAAGTGAGTGATTGACCCGGTACACGAGACATCAGGGAGGGTTTAACGCAGCGCTAATAGATCCTCGCCTGCTACACTTAATGGGAGAACATGCTAGCGTAGGAGGCGATATAGTATGATGTATGGGGAGGCAGTGTCCTCCGCTTCAATATCTCTACACAGAGTCAGGGAGGGGAGGAGGGAGGTGGAGAGTCAACGTGATGGGATGGGATTGTGAGAGGGGGGTTAGGGTTGGGCGGGGGGGGGGGGGCTGGCAAGGAGGGGGCAAGGGAGGTCTGTATCTCAGAATTCAATTCCTCAGCTCATTAACTACCTGCTGGATAGATTCAAACCATCCGTTAATAAGCTGGTTCGAATTTCCCTGCCAGCGTGGATGGAGGTAGACTCTGGTAATGACTGATCATGTTTACTTGTAAATAGGTGATGTGTAAATGACTTTCATTTTCACCGCGAGCCAGGCTAATTGAAATTGATGCTAAATGCTCAACACAGCCATATAGACAAAGCTGTGTCAATATGGCAGATGTGGCGCACGCCGCGCTTAATGTTGTTTAAGATTGATTTATGTCATTAAGATTGATTAATGCCACAAATGTCTAGTAAATTCAACACTAAGCACTTCGAGCTTAATTGCCTGTGTTGCATTAAAGCAGCTGTATTCTTTCTCTCTTTCCTCTAGTTTGAAGAAAGGGTCACTTTGAATGACTTACAATAAACAACCCCAATGCTAGTCAGCATGGATTTTAGTATTGAAATATTTTGTCGCTTGAAATATGACAGAATTAGTCTGAATGAGAGATTCTGTCAAATGAGAGTCATTAACTGTCCCTCCTAAAGACCTCCATCTCTTCAGGCTACACCTTAACTGTCCCTCCTGAAGACCTCCATCTCTTCAGGCTACACCTTAACTGTCCCTCCTGAAGACCTCCATCTCTTCAGGCTACACCTTAACTGTCCCTCCTGAAGACCTCCATCTCTTCAGGCTACACCTTAACTGTCCCTCCTAAAGACCTCCATCTCTTCAGACTACACCTTAACTGTCCCTCCTGAAGACCTCCATCTCTTCAGGCTACACCTTAACTGTCCCTCCTAAAGACCTCCATCTCTTCAGGCTACACCTTAACTGTCCCTCCTGAAGACCTCCATCTCTTCAGGCTACACCTTAACTGTCCCTCCTAAAGACCTCCATCTCTTCAGGCTACACCTTAACTGTGCCTCCTAAAGACCTCCATCTCTTCAGGCTACACCTTAACTGTCCCTCCTGAAGACCTCCATCTCTTCAGGCTACACCTTAACTGTCCCTCCTGAAGACCTCCATCTCTTCAGGCTACACCTTAACTGTCCCTCCTAAAGACCTCCATCTCTTCAGACTACACCTTAACTGTCCCTCCTGAAGACCTCCATCTCTTCAGGCTACACCTTAACTGTCCCTCCTAAAGACCTCCATCTCTTCAGACTACACCTTAACTGTCCTTCCTAAAGACCTCCATATCTTCAGACTACACCTTAACTGTCCCTCCTAAAGACCTCCATCTCTTCAGGCTACACATTAACTGTCCCTCCTAAAGACCTCCATCTCTTCAGGCTACACATTAACTGTCCCTCCTAAAGACCTCCATCTCTTCAGGCTACACCTTAACTGTCCCTCCTAAAGACCTCCATCTCTTCAGGCTACACCTTAACTGTCCCTCCTAAAGACCTCCATCTCTTCAGGCTACACCTTAACTGTCCCTCCTGAAGACCTCCATCTCTTCAGGCTACACCTTAACTGTCCCTCCTAAAGACCTCCATCTCTTCAGGCTACACCTTAACTGTCCCTCCTGAAGACCTCCATCTCTTCATCTACCTACCTTAACTGTCCCTCCTGAAGACCTCCATCTCTTCAGGCTACACCTTAACTGTCCCTCCTAAAGACCTCCATCTCTTCAGGCTACACCTTAACTGTCCCTGCTAAAGACCTCCATCTCTTCAGGGCTACACCTTAACTGTGCCTCCTACGACCTCTTCATCCCCTCTACCCCACTGTACAGTTTCTCTACTGTACATTAAAAAAAGATATATTATAATTATTCTTTCTTCTTCTAGCATTATGACTTCCAATAGAACCAAGAAGACTGGAGACTAGACAGACCTTTTCTAGCTTTCAAAGTGACTTGAAAAGAACAAGAATGTCACAGTGTCATAATGGAACCGTTCTTTGAATAATGTCATGAATCGCTAATATCTAATATCCTGTTCGCTAATATGAACAAAAGGAAAAGGGGGGGGGGGTATTGGGTAAGAAGAAAAAGCGACATTAAAACTAAGATAGAACATCTGGGAAGTATATGGATATCTACAAGTGGACACTCCATACATCTTCTGAATATTGACGTATTGTAATACCTAGCCTAGCCTATCGATTGGATCTGACTGCTCAAACAACCCGTGCCAGGCAGAGATCCTGTCAACTGGTGTCTCAGTTTCTCACAAGAAGGATTAGCTCGTCTACGTTTCCAAAACAATTAGGGAGCTGGCACCATCTGTGTGCCCGCCGGTGCAGTCAACTTCATTTTAAAAGGAACTGTGAGAAAAAAAACATCAACATCAACTTTATATTATGAAGTTGATTCATAACTCAAGTCAAAACGTAATTCAATTAATTATTCCTGGACACCATCGTCAACACTGCTTTGTGATAAGGACAGAAAGAGAAGAGAATCGCACAAAGTTACAAAAACCTCCCCCATCAGCAGAGAGAGCTTCAGTAATGCCCAGAGCCCAAAAAATTGCAAACTGAATCACATAACAACAATGTCCTTGTTATTGTTGTGGTGTTCCGTTGTTGTGTTGTTGCCTTCCATTATCATTAATATTGCAGAACAGAACAGCCTAGCGAACGAGCGCCGCCCAATCTGTCTAAGTGTCCAAACTAAGTATGAATTAAGATCCAAACTAAGTATGAATTAAGAGGATCTCGACTGGCTTTGTCATTTTCTGCAGAGCCAAGAGACCAATCAATAGAAAGGCAGCGTGCTAGACTCCAGCCATAATCCTCAAAAATATTCTTATACGGATTAGCTGCTCCCTCACCCAGTTTCCTTCTGAGTCTGGAAGGTATTAGTCTGACAGCCCAACTGAAGCCCAACAGCACAGCCACCGCTAACACTTCAAAGCTGGTGGCAAAATGTCTCAGGAAAAGCAACCTTGGAAACACTTCCTTTCATTTAGAGTCTCGGTGTAGGACACCGCCGAGGCCTAGGCTCGCCTGGGGGGCGCTGAGGCAGGACGGCACATCTTTGTTCCCACAAAGCAGCACTACCTGATTCTGCTAATTAAGGGGGCTGCTGATAGAACTGGTTGGAGGCTAGCGCTGGGGCTAGAAGCTAGGAGAAATCGTGACGTTAGAATTATAAGGTTCTATCTCCATTTCTGGTCAAAATTGAGTTTTTTTTACATAATCTGATCCATTAGGTGTTTATTAATGCCTGTGTGGTGTTATTTTTTAAATGTTTACATTTTTTAGTTAGTAATGAATAAAATACAAAGGTTCCATCTCACAAAACATAATGGAATGTAAAAACTCAAGCTCAATATCTCTGAACTACCCTAAACGGAGATAGAACCTTATCATTCTAAACGGAGATAGAACCTTATCATTCTAAACTCACGAAAAGACGACTCTTTGTGTTTCCCAGGACTTGACGTTGACGTTGACACACACCTGACACACACCTGACACACACCTGGCCCGTTACCTAACGCAGCAGTCACTCTCCTCACTCCTAATGGTTTGTTACCGTGACGACGGCTAGTGTGCAGTTCACATTTAGCAGACAGGACTCAACTCTAAACAGCCCCCAGCTACAACAGAGAGGAATTAAGACTGCATAATCCTTCAGCATCTGGCATCTGTGCAGGCGGACGAACCAGCAGGAGAGAAGCTACCGTCAGACACCATGACTGCAGCTACGGGCGGGAAAACAATGGATGAGGATGGACACAATGGAGCACGGGGTATAGGGATGCTCCGATCTGGATTTTTGGGGCCGATACCGATCACCGATTTGTTTCCTCAAGATCAACCGATACCGATACCGATACCGATTTTTAAAAAAATACATAACTGACTGGATAGCCTAAATATTTTTTGCTTTTTAGACAAACGTTTTGATCCATTAGGCACCAAGCAAACGCAGACCCATTTTTATGGCATAGTAAAGGTCTGGCCTATCACCCAGTTAGGGCCTGAAGCCCAAGTCAGTCGATATGGCTGTATAAAAGACATCATAAACGTGGCCTTCATGGTTTACATACTGTTACGTCCTCCTATGTTTTCTGTTCAGTTATCTGTCTTCCCCAGGAAAAAAAAAAAAAAAAAAAAAAAAAAGAAAAGATCGGTTTTTGCGATCGGCCATTTTTGCCGATCACCGATCGAGTCATTTGGAGTGAAATCGGCCGATTTAAATCGGTGGCCGATAAATCGGAGCATCCCTAACGGGGTAGACAGAGCAACACCAGACAGACAGAGCAACACCAGACAGACAGAGCAACACAGGGCAGACAGAGCAACACCAGGTAGACAGAGCAACACTAGACAGACAGAGTAACACCAGGCAGACAGAGCAACACCAGGTAGACAGAGCAACGCTAGACAGACAGAGCAACACCAGGTAGACAGAGCAACACCAGATAGACAGAGCAACACCAGACAGACAGAGCAACACCAGGGAGACAGAGCAACACCAGACAGACAGAGCAACACCAGGGAGACAGAGCAACACCAGGTAGACAGAGCAACACCAGGTAGACAGAGCAACACCAGACAGACAGAGCAACGCTAGATAGACAGAGCAACACCAGATAGACAGAGCAACACTAGACAGACAGAGCAACACCAGGTAGACAGAGCAACACCAGGTAGACAGAGCAACACGAGGCAGACAGAGCAACACCAGGTAGACAGAGCAACACCAGATAGACAGAGCAACACCAGACAGACAGAGCAACACCAGACAGACAGAGCAACACCAGACAGACAGAGCAACACCAGACAGACAGAGCAACACCAGGTAGACAGAGCAACACGCGTTAGACCTAGACAGTGCAAACTGTAGCCTGGAGGGTTTGGTCAGGGACACACGGCCTGTAATGTAATACAGGCTGGAGTGTGTATATGTGTGTAGTGTGTATAGTGTTAGTGTGTGTGTGTGTATAGTGTGTATGTGTGTATATAGTGTATGCTAATAGAAATCTGGGAGAAAGCAGATCACTCAAGTCCATCCAGCCTGGTTGATGCAACGTACCCGTATTGTTTTCACAAAGAACACATTCATGTTCCTCCCCCAGCTTACAGTGTTGATGATATAACATGTTGTTTTTATATTCGGGTGGTGAATGCGAGATACACAAATAATATTACCATTGATTTGTTATTCATTCATTCATTGTTGAACCCTGCATTATATGAATGAATTACAGGCAAAATGCGCCCACTTATATTATGTCATGTCCCCTTCCTTTTTCTGGTTGAATATCATCCTGATATACAAGGGTTATAGAGGCCAGTCACAGCTGATTGTGTAATAGAACCGGTTAATGTAATAACTTCCTGGAAAACGTCATAAACTAATGTAATAACTATTAGCCTAGCCTACATTATCTGGCTGTTATTACACTATCCAATGTGGACTCAGTATCGGCCGATATTGGCAAAATTTGCACAATCGCTAACGTGTCTTAGAGTCGCTGACCTGGTAAATGGCATATACCGGTAGATGACTTATATAAACAGACTGACTTATATAAACAGACTGACTTATATAGCGCCTTATTCCAAAGCTCTTTACAACGGCCTCTCATTCACCCGTTCACACACACATTCACACACCGATGGCGGAAAGCTCCCTTCCCACTCACTGGGAGCAATTTGGGGTTCAGTGTCTTACAAGTAGACACCTCTACTGTGTCCCTAAACACTTATATTGCCCCCCTTGTACTGTCTCTCCAGTGGCTAAATATAAAAAATAAAAAAATAAAAAAACATAGGTTTTAGAAGAAGGTTTTTCCTTCTATCAATGGCCCCGGGCCTGAGCTGGATTACTCTTCCTGCTACGACTGGTGGATTGATGATTCACTTGCTTAGTCAAATGTATCGATTGTAAGTCGCTTTGGAATAAGGCGTCTGCTAAATGACAAACATGTAATAAAAAATGTAATGTCCTCCCTCTGCAGACGGGGTTACCTCCTCACCTCCCTGCTCTGAACCCTAATGACTGTGTTCATGTCCTCCCTCTGCAGACGGGGTTACCTCCTCACCTCCCTGCTCTGAACCCTAATGACTGTGTTCATCATTACTCTCATATAGAAGAAGTCGCCTAAATAATGTAAGTTGTTGTTCCATTAGTTTGTAATTGTGTGATTGAATTAGTTCAATCAATTGATTTAAAAGTGAAATATTTACTTTACGCCAGCGTACAGAGAGGAAAATGAATAACAAACAGTCAGTCAGCGTATCGGGTGATTGTATTATGAATAATCAGTAATCAGGATGTTCATATGCCTCCCTGATCACATCCCTGATCACACACACACACAGAGAGAGAGACACAGAGAGAGAGAGACAGTTGGATTGTCTCAAAGATGATTGGATGTCGTTTTTGTTCCTGAAAACAAAACAAAACAAAAATTCTACTCATCCAGTCTATAACCTGTATATCTATAACCTGTATATCTATAACCTGTATATCTATAACCTGTATATCTATAACCTGCATATCTATAACCTGCATATCTATAACCTGTATATCTATAACCTGTATATCTATAACCTGTATATCTATAACCTGTATATCTACACCAGTCTGTTTCACAAGCGGTGCGCTACGGTCTGCTGCTACACGTGTTCTCTGTATTTCTATTCAAAACTACACAGAAGCTGAAACACGTCTGACGGTAAAACCCACCAGAGAGAGAGAGAGAGGCTGTGTTGGGGGCTGGCACCTCACTACCATGTGGACCTAAAGCCTCTGATTACACTAAGTGCACAGGGGCCAGATGTGGCCGAGCCCAGTCATCTGTTAGGCCACAGGACCGCGGCTGCTATTGTCAGAGAGAGAGAGGGATATAACAACCACCCCCCCGCGCCCAAAATAAAGCCATTGTCATTACCGCTCAGAGCAGCGCTGACAGAGCGACGGGTCCATTCTCACACCTGTTTTCAATCATTGGAGCTTGAAGCCAGCTAGCTACTGCTACTGCCTTGACTGGCAGCCAAGCGTCGGGGAGCGTTCAGAGCGTGTGGTGAGAGGAGAGGTCGGGCCTGACCTATAGGCTGTGTGCGTAGAAATGATTTTCCTATTCCTAAAAACACAGGGAAGAGTTTGCAGAGTCGGCAGATTCTGTCTCACTAGAAGAAACTGAATATTCAGATTTTCAGGAGAAGCCGAGTATCTCAATGTTCTCTGTTGTTTGTATAGAGGAAATCAGCCATGCGATCCAACTGAATAATTAGTTTTTTTTTATTTTTTGGCATTTTGGCCTTGTTATGGTTGTAATGTTTTCAATGTTTTCAATTAGTATGCATGTTGTTGTTTGTCTCTTGTGTGTCTGTGTTTTGTCATAATTGTATCTCTTATTATTTCTGCTGTTATTATGTAATGTGTATTGTACATGTACATCCTTATGTATTATATAATATTATGTTAGGACCCCCTGGAAAACAACTACATTTCAAAATTATACTTTGATTTTTTAAAGCCTTTTTTAAAAAGTATTGAACACGACCACACACACACACACACACACACACACACGACCACACACACACACACACACACACACACACACACACACACACACACACACACACACACACACACACACACACACACACACCGCCCATAGGCACATTATTAGGAACTTCAAATGCTGCATCAGCCGATCGATTTCCGTTGGAGCACTTTGAGTGATTTACTGAACGCATGTGCCATGTAGCTGTGATCAAACACCCTGGCCTGAATACACCGCATATTTACCCTCCTCCTCCCAGTGACTTCATTTATCTCAAATCCCGCTATGCCCAGCATAATGTAGTGAGGTGGAGGTAAATTATTGATGTGCTCTGTGTGAATGTGAAGGCAGCCACATCAGCTTTGTGTTAAACCAACAAGCCAGGCATGCACCCACACACACACACACACACACACACACACACACACACACACACACACACACACACACACACACACACATACACACATACACATACACATACACATACACATACACATACACATACACACACACACACCTACACACAGACACACACACACACACACACACACACACACACACACACACACACACATCATCACATGCTGGATGGAAACGTGTCGTTTACGGATCAAACCTCGGGATCTAAGTCGTGTGTATACAGTATACATGTTTAACATTTCCAAGATTTAATAACATGAATGATGATAACAGATTATATAACAGGGCTGTTTGAGAAACAGTGAATTGTCCTGCATCGAAATTGCGCTCTTTCCATCTCCAATAGGCTAAGACCCGAGAAATGCGTCAATATTCCCCTTCGCTGAACCTGTTGATGGTTACAGTATATAGTACAGTGGGAAGTATATCTTATCATATATACATATAGTATATCAATAGGACGTATTATTGTGACTGAGCAGATAAACTAATCCCAGCGGGATAAAAGGGGTAAAAGTGTTCCGCTCGGGTTTTCTTCTAAAGGAGAAATCCCTTCTTCTGATTGTGTCCAAACTCCACTGTCACACAACAGGGATCTGCGCCAATGTTCTCCATGCAAAACTCCTTCTACGTGTACTATATATGCATACACTTACACGTGTTATATTCAGATAGACTTCTATTCCAGTCTCTCTGTGTTTGGTAATCTAGGCGGTAAACGGGACCATGTGCATGTCGCTGCCACGCATCTGACGACTGTTTCCAGACCACAGCAACTACAGAGACAAACGTGCTGCTTCACTGCACAGAGCAGAGAGATCCACCACACCAGAGCAGAGGAGAGAAGCCCGAGCGCTTTCTGCTTTCTGAGACCAGGAGACGCGTCTCACATCTGCAGCCCGCCGCCTTCAGCCACATGGACATCACATATAGATACATATATATCCACACATTCGGTCTGTCTGGTTTCCCTTCTCTCAGGGGACGGGAAACATCCAACTTGGAGAACATGAAGTGGAGTTTTATTTCACTAAACATCTCCGGAGGGCACTAAAACACTAAAACACTAAAACACTAAGGGCTGGTTTCCTGGACCCAGATTAAGACTAACCCTAGACTAAAAAGCATCCTCAATGGAGATGTTCCATTGCAAGTGTGATTTAATCCTGAACTAGGTTTACATCTTGTCTGTGA
>NC_137689.1:809995-824995 GCF_963989245.1 Nansenia antarctica
TGTTGTGTTGTTTTGGAGGGAACTGTCTACGACAACACTATGAACACTCTCTTCAACTGCCACTGAAAAAACCCTTTATTCCCCCAACTAAGCAGGTGCAAGCTGGAGTCCTACCATGTTAGTAAGTTGCCAGACGTGCTGTCATGCTACAGCAGCTGTTCGCGTGTGCATGTCGGCGTGAATCTAATCTGTTTCCATACTGTATATTAATAGCTTTCTGCACACGATGTCCACAAGTAGAGAAAACATAAACATGACTGATGATCATTGAAATTGGATTAGATTACCGTACATTCATCTTGATTGTCATTGCAGAGTACCAGTACGACCAGACAGACGAAATGCAGTTTTTAGCATCTAACCAGATAAATAGATAAATGGACTGCACTTACATAGCGCCTTTATCCAAAGCGCTTTACAACGGCCTCTCATTCACCCATTCACACACATATTCACACACCAATGGCGGCCAAGCTACCATGCAAGGCGCCGGCCCACTCACTGGGAGCAATTTGGGGTTCAGAAGTGCAAATAGTGATATAAAACATGTTATACAACAGTTAGTTCCGACCAAGTAATTTGATTGGACGAGGCATTCCATGAGTGCTGATATACAGTATAACAGCACTGTGACTTTTAACTATAGGTATCACTCCGAAATAACCGTTCATATCAAAGTAGCTAGCCTGCAGATGTTTGTGTTCAGGTTACTAGGCAACAGTCCAGTTGCGGAACTATTTTTTGTTGACGGAGCCAAAATAAATGATTAAATAAACAAACACACTCCCTCTCGTGTGATATTGCTTAAATAGAGATAGGTACAGTATGGTATGTACAAGTACGGTAGTTAGAGGTATATACAGTTCTGAGATAGGTACAGTATGGTACGTACAGATGCATAAGTGGATGCTATACCAAAGGAGGTAAGTGCAACGTGCAGAGGTAGTATTTGTAAACAGCAGAAGTGCAAAGGGTAACTGAGTGTTCACTTTGACCAGGGATGTGTGCAACTAGCAGTAGTGCAAAGGCTAAATTGGATTGACCACAGTGGTGGTGTGTGTGTGTGTGTGTGTGTGTGTGTGGGGGGGATACTGAGAGTCATTGTACTCCGTGGGGAGGGCAGGGGGGGGTTGTACAACGGCGTGTGTGTGGGAGGGATTGTTCATCAGAGTGACAGCTGAAAGAAGAGAGACCTGAAACCTGAGGACGCTGTACCTCCTGAGTCTCTTAGATGGTAGGGTCAGGGTCAGGGGTCAAACAGACCTGAGGATTCTGTACCTCCTGAGTCTCTCAGATGGTCGGGGATCAAACAGACTGCCTGGAGGGACTGGATGGAAGGGACTTTGGTGCTGAGGATTCACCACCTGTTGTAGGGCATTCAGGTCAGACACAGTGCAGTTGCCGTACCACACTGTGATGCAGTTGGTGAGGATGCTCTCAATGGTGCAGCGGTAGAAGTTGGTCAGGATCCTGGGAGACAGTTGGGCTTTCTTCAATCTCCTCAGGAAGTATAGGCACTATACTATATACTAGTATAGACTTTTTAGACCAAGGAAGAGGTGTTGAGGGTCCAAGAGAGGTCCTGGGAGATGTGGACCCCCAGGAAGTTGAAGCTGGGAACACGCTCCACCTCCATCTCTTTGATGTAGATGGGGGAATGTAGGCAGCCCCCAGTTTTCCTGAAGTCCACAATGATCCCCTTACTGGTGTTGAGGGCCAGGTTGTTGATCTCCTTCCTGGTGTTGAGGGCCAGGTTGTTGATCTCCTTACTGGTGTTGAGGGCCAGGTTGTTGTCGGCACATCACAACACCAGTTGTTCAACCTCCTCCCTGTAGGCCGACTCGTTGTTACTGATCAGGCCTACCACGGTGGTGTCGTCTGCTAACTTGATGATGGAGTTAGAGCCATGCATCGGCACGCAGTCGTAGCTGAAGAGGGAGAAGAGGAGAGGGCTCAGCACACATCCCTGAGGCACGCCGGTGTTCATGAATTGTATGAATGCGTCTAAAGTTTCTACTGCCAACATCTTCAGTTGTTGTTTGTTTTGAGGTCAGTCCTTTTTGGCCCTGAGAAACTCCCTAGCTGCAGTGGTATGTTTGGGGTCATTGTCTACTCTATGATGTCCTCTACCCTTCCAATGAATTTTTAAGCATTTTCTTGAACTCGAGCAGACATGTTGTTTCTGTATCCTTCAGAATACATATCAATATAGCACCCACCTCCCACCTCCCACCTCCCACCTCCATCATCAATATAGCACCCACCTCCATCATCAATATAGCACCCACCTCCCACCTCCCACCTCCATCATCAATATAGCACCCAGCTCCCACCTCCATCATCAATATAGCTCCCACCTCCCACCTCCATCATCAATATAGCACCCACCTCCCACCTCCCACCTCCCACCTCCATCATCAATATAGCACCCACCTCCCACCTCCATCATCAATATAGCACCCACCTCCCACCTCCCACCTCCCACCTCCCACCTCCATCATCAATATAGCACCCACCTCCCACCTCCCATCTCCCACCTCCCATCTCACACCTCCATCATCAATATAGCACCCACCTCCCACCTCCCACCTCCCACCTCCATCATCAATATAGCACCCATCTCCCACCTCCCACCTCCATCATCAATATAGCACCCACCTCCCACCTCCATCATCAATATAGCACCCACCTCCCACCTCCCACCTCCATCATCAATATAGCACCCACCTCCCACCTCCCACCTCCCACCTCCCACCTCCCACCTCCATGTTTCACAGATGAGGTGGTATACTCTTGTCTATATCTTGGGCAGATCCTTTTTTCTCCAAACGTTCCTCTTGCAATCACTCTGGTACTCTTCTAATCTGTCCACAATCTTCTCGACGTCTGCAAAAGGCTTTTAGGTACTTTTTAGCAAACTGTAACCTGACCATCCCTTTCTGAGGATAACTGGTGGTTTGCACCTTGCAGTGAAGCCTCTGTAATTCAGGGGGGGGGGGGTTATTCTGAGGGTGGTCGTCTAGACACGTCCACGCCACCTCCCACCTCCATCATCAATATAGCACCGACCTCCCACCTCCCACCTCCCACCTCTTATTCTGAGGGTGGTCGTCTAGACACGTCCACGCCTGCCTCCCGTCTAGACACGTCCACGCCTGCCTCCCGCAGAGTGTTCCTGATCTGTCGGACAGTTGCTTCAGTTTTGTTCTTAATTATAGTCTTCCTTCCTACCAGCTTGCTGGTGATTGCTGAGCTCACTGGTACTTTCTGTCTCTCTAATGACAAACTGTTGATTCTGGCGAGTCTCAGGTTGTGGAGCTTTCTGATATTTCAGCCTCATAACGGCTTCCTTGATGTCTCTCCGGTCCTCATGTTGACAGACACCAATAACAGAATCCGAAGGCGAATGCAAAGCCTATAATTAATACCAGACAAGCTCTCGTTGCTGCACAGACGATTAGACGCTCAACACCAGAAACACCTGTCTAGACAACTCTCCAACGCTTTTTGTGCCCTGAAATAGGGGGACTATGTACATATAAAAAGGATTTTATAATTTCTAAACGGTGAAACTGAATCAGAAAAAATAAACCATTGAATTAATGCTGAGAATCTTTACTTTAACCTGATAATAATAATAATGATGTTTGACTTCAAATCCAAACTGTTGAAGTGAAAAAAAAGTAGAGTAGTTAAGACAACAAAATGCTTCCTCTTTCCAATACTTATAGAAGGCACTGTTAATGACCTCTGTTACTAATATGATACACAGTTTTAGACATAAAAAAAGACATAATGTTTATCTCCCAACTTAATAATTATTATTATTATAACTTTAATTTATATAGCGCCTTTCAAAAACCCAAGGACGCTTTACAGAGGAATGAAACGGACAGACAGAACAGAAAACAACAAAGCAAAAACAGAAATAGTGACTAGGGGCCAAAGGCCTTGGAGAACAGATGGGTTTTGAGGGCTAGTTTGAAGGAGTCCAGGGGCCCATTCCACTAAGGTCGATTATCAGCCTCGATAAAGTTCTAGTGATCTATTTCAATCGCCGATATACTAAGCCACCTTTAGTGGAATGGCCCCCAGGGTGGGGGTGTTGCGGATCACTATGGGGAGGGAGGAACTTGAGCAGAGGTAAGAAATAAACAGCCAGAAATGCAGCGTAAACCCAAAGCTGCTGCCAGGTTAAAACAGCCCCCTACCGGAGGCACCTATGTCCTATGACCTATGACCTATCACCTATGGACCTGTGCACTGTGACCTCTGATCCCAGTGTCATGTCTAAGCCCCCAGTAGCTTGTTGGATCAACGGTTTCCTTCCGGCGAGCCACCTTCAGGGCTCTTCACTTAATGAAATCTCCCTATAAAAAAACTCCCTTATTTATTGATCTGCTTCCTGTGACTCAGAGTAAACACCGCCGTGCACCTGACGTCCCGTGGCGAGGGTGTCGGAGCCCCACGCTGTGCTGGTTTGGTAGAGTACACGTCTCAGACTGCATAGAGAATCTGATGAATAAGAATCTCGACAAAATGGATATCATGTTTGCTAGCAACTGAAGTGATTTATCGATAAGCCCGGGTTTTTATCTGCAAAGAGAGGACAATGCAGGCTAATGTTCAGCACTAATGCATCCAATTGGATTTCCCCCATCTTCAATGGACGTGTGTAGGAAACATGGCCTGGATGAGACGAAATCATTCATTCCATTATTATATTGATCTCGAAGAATCACGTGACTAGGATTGCCTATTGCCTGTGTGTGTGTTTGTGTGTGTGTTTGTGTGTGCGTGTATGTGTGTGTGCGTGTGTGTGTGTGTGTGCGCGCATGTGTGTGTGTGTGTGTGTGTGTGTGTGTGTGTGCACGCATGTGTGTGTGTGTATGTGCGTGCGTGTGTGTGTGTGTGCGCGCGTGCGTGTGTGTGTGTGTTGTGTTTAGTCAAGCTCACCCAAGCCAGTCTATCTCTGGGTTGAGCATTATGTCGTGTGATTGATTGCAGATGGAATCCCACAGTGCAGCGCAGCGTGCAGTATCATCTCGTGCACTTGTACCTCTCCATATTGCTGTCGTGCCGTTGTGCAAGCTGCTGCTGCCAAGACGTAACGCAATAGAAAGGATAGATGTCTTTTAATGACGCGTACCACAACAGAAGCATCAATAATATTATACATTACAATGTACTGTAACTGCTACTTTACTATAACTGCTATAACTGCAGCTCTTTCACTCACTGTTACGTTCTCTAAAGACATGGCAAACAAGAACATATCCATGCCTCCCACAAAGTGTGTGTGTGTGTGTGTGTGTGTGTGTGTGTGTATGTGTGTGTATGTGTGTGTATGTGTGTGTGTGTATGTGTGTGTGGTACGGCTTAATATCAAATAGAGAGAGTACCAATATTTTTGGGCAAGTCTATTTCCCGAAAAGTCTTTCCTCAGAATTCTTTTTGGCAGGTAACTTCCCAGAGGGTCGACATCCACATTCACACAGACAGGAAGCGCAGGTTTGATGTCGTTATCCAAGGCAGCGCATCCACTTCCTGTTTCATCCCACTCACACCCCCGGAACCAACGTGGCACAGAGAGGAACACACACTCAGATACACACACAGAGAGGTACACACACATAGAGAGTTACACACAGAGAGATATACAAAGAGAGTTACACACAGAGAGATACACAAAGAGAGTTACACACAGAGAGATACACACACAGAGAGAGAGGTACACACACAGAGAGATACACACACAGAGAGGTACACACACACACAGAGTTACACACAGAGAGATACACAAAGAGAGTTACACACAGAGAGAGAAGTACACACACAGAGAGAGAGGTACACACACAGAGAGAGTTACACACAGAGAGTTACACACACACACACACACACACAGAGTTACACACACACACAGAGGTACACACACAGAGAGAGGTACACACACACACAGAGAGGTACACACACAGAGAGATACACACACAGAGAGAGAGGTACACACACAGAGAGAGAGTTACACACACACACACACACACACACACAGAGAGTTACACACACACACAGAGGTACACACACACAGAGAGGTACACACACAGAGAGATACACACACAGAGAGAGAGGTACACACACAGAGAGAGAGAGGTACACACACAGAGAGAGGTACACACACACACACACACACAAACACACACACACACACACACACACACACACACACACACACACACACACACACACACAGAGAGAGAGGTACACACAGTAGCATGGCAGCTGTCCTTTCAACACTGCTTCTGTGAGAGGTTCTTGTTGAGCAGAAGATTCTCTGTTCATTCTTCAGTCACCTAAACTGGCTCTGTGATGGCAGCAACAGCAAACGAGGTGGGATGGGGGAAATTAGGTTACTGAGAGGTGAGGCAAATTAGTTCCAGCCTCTTTCCAGCATGGCTGTTATCAACGTGAGGTATGCATCAATGTCTCTCTGTGTTTTCTATTGATTTCCGCTCACTGCTACAGAATAGTGTTGCAAGGAAGGAACGTACAAACTCCTCCAAAGTAAATACTCAGTCCATCACACCCTCACACACACATCACTACCTTCAGATAAGATAGCATTGTGTCTGTTTAAAGACATCAATTATCACTCCTCAGTCCAGGTAAATGCATTAAGAGACCTTCGTTGGTTATGCACCTGAAGTAAATGACTATATCAGCAACATGTCAATTACATGTGTAAATTACGGGTGTAAATGAGCATTTCTGCTACAATCCGGCATGTTTACATTTTGTATTTGTTGTACTTGATGTTCATTAACATGTGCTGTCTGTCCCTATCATATAAACTAATAATAATAATAATAATAATAATAATAATAATGTTATTAGCAGGTTTCTTAGCAGTCTAGCTTTAGCTCTCTGGGCATCTGTTGGTGTGTGTGTGCATATGCAGGGTCTGTTGGTGTGTGTGCATACGCAGGGTGTGTTGGTGTGTGTGTGCATACGCAGGGTGTGTTGGTGTGTGTGTGCATACGCAGGGTGTGTTGGTGTGTGTGTGCATACGCAGGGTGTGTTGGTGTGTGTGTGCATATGCAGGGGTCTGTTGGTGTGTGTGTGCATACGCAGGGTGTGTTGGTGTGTGTGTGCATACGCAGGGTGTGTTGGTGTGTGTGTGCATACGCAGGGTGTGTTGGTGTGTGTGTGCATACGCAGGGTGTGTTGGTGTGTGTGTGCATACGCAGGGTGTGTTGGTGTGTGTGTGCATACGCAGGGTGTGTTGGTGTGTGTGTGCATATGCAGGGTCTGTTGGTGTGTGTGTGCATATGCAGGGTCTGTTGGTGTGTGTGTGCATATGCAGGGTCTGTTGGTGTGTGTGTGCATACGCAGGGTCTGACAGGCTCCACAGGGGGGGTCTCTTCTCAGATGCTCCAGAGGGACTCAGACCGTTATTGACATGCTGGGCCACACATGCATACGTGTGCTGCTTGGCTGTTTACCTTCTTTGGTCTGTGTGGGTGTGTGTGAGTCTGTGTGAATCTGTGTGAGTGTGTGAGTGTGTGTGAGTCTGTGTGAGTGTGTGTGAGTCTGTGTGAGTCTGTGTGAGTGTGTGTGAGTGTGTGAGTGTGTGAGTGTGTGTGAGTCTGTGTGAGTGTGTGTGTGTGTGTGTGTGTGAGTCTGTGTGTGTGTGTGTGTGAGTGTGTGTGAGTGTGTGTGAGTCTGTGTGAGTGTGTGTGAGTGTGTGAGTGTGTGAGCGTGTGTGAGCGTGTATGAGGTCTGTGTGAGTGTGTATGAGGTCTGTGTGAGTGTGTGTGAGTGTGTGTGTGTGTGTGTGAGTGTGTGTGAGTGTGTGTGAGGTCTGTGTGAGTGTGTATGAGGTCTGTGTGAGTGTGTGTGAGTGTGTGTGAGCGTGTATGAGGTCTGTGTGAGTGTGTGTGAGTGTGTATGATTCCAGTATTGCATTATTATCTACACAGTATAGATATGAGTGTGTTGAAATGTGTGAGGAGTGTGCTCGTAAGCTTGCGTGTATACAATAAGTGTGTGCGTGTGTGTGTGTGTGTACAATATGTGTGTGTGTGTGTATACAATATGTGGGTGTGTGTGTGTGTGCATCTTCTTCTAGTGTATGTATGTAGAGCTTGTTAGGAGGTTGTTTGTTTTCCTCCTCCTCCTCCTAGCTTACAGCAGACAGGCAGCAGACTCTCCCTCCCTCCCTCCCCCATGCCTCCCCCATGCCTCCCCCCTGCTCCCTCCCTCCCCCATGCCTCCCCCCAGCTCCCTCCCTCCCCCATGCCTCCCCCATGCCTCTGCCCAGTGTCAGGGGTCCTGGTTATCTGGGAGTCTTGTGGCTTTGTCATAATTGCCCCTCCTAAGCCTGCGACCGCTGTTATTCCACATGCTCAACCCTATTAGCAGACGCATACGTTACCCTGCCACCTTGTTTCATTCATTCCCAGGCTTTGAATGCTAGCTAGCGCCTAGCGCTAATCAGCTTTGCTCACCCGCATGCTTTTGTTTTTTTTCTCTTCTGCTGGGTGATCTGGGTGAAGTGCTGCTAAGGGTCTCCATTCTGAGATCAAGCCTCATTACTTCACTTGTTTGGCCCGAGCGTCGTCGTCGTTTTTAGACGTGTTATTATTAACCGTCGAGAACAGATCATAAAAAAAACAGTTCCTCGTTTTGTTTGGGTAATTTTTCGGATTAGTTTCACAGGATGTGGCTGCGTGATGTTCCTGTGATCTGGGGGTTTCAAAGACACGGCAGCACACTGCATCATCAACTCAGACCTGAGTGATACGGTCCCCCTTTTCACACCCTAACCTGTCCTTTGTTAGGTGATAGGACTGCATGTGTGTTTTGTCATAGCCTTGTATTACCATATCACTGGGGGTATAAAAGGTGTGAACTAAAGACAGCTCTCTCTCTCTTTCACCCTGCTAACCATCCACCAGAGCCCTCTCTATGACATCAGAGCCCTCTCTATGACATCAGAGCCTCTCTATGACATCATAGCCCTCTCTATGACATCAGAGCCTCTCTATGACATCAGAGCCCTCTCTAGGACATCAGAGCCTCTCTATGACATCAGAGCCCTCTCTATGACATCAGAGCCCTCTCTATGACATCAGAGCCCTCTTTATGACATCAGAGCCTCTCTAGGACATCAGAGCCTCTCTAGGACATCAGAGCCCTCTCTATGACAGACAGAACTCAGAGACGCAGTTCAAGATACGGTGTTGTGTGGTGACACGCAAAGTCTCCAGGTAGAAGAAGAATTACAGATCTAAGGTCAGATGACCCCCCTATCCTAACCTTTCCCATTACGGGGGGGGGGGGGGGGGGGGCAAGAAATGTCTAGGGAATTTGAGCATTTGAGCACCCCCATCAGGACGTCTCACACAGCAACATTCAGAAGAATGTTCGACTCCCTGGGGGAAGTCGTCTCGATCTAGAGGCGACAAGATGTATCGTACATTTGACTATCAGGGTAAATGTTCTCCTCCTTATCCAGATCTGATCCTGGGCCTGTGCACGCAGCCCGCTCTGCAGCCGACACCACTGAGGGCTACGCCACCCCCCGAGTCTCCCCCGGGAGCGCGTGTGTGCTGTGTACTCATTTGCCGTGGCTGGTGTGCAGCCCATCGCTGACATGATGATATACTAGAGCCATTGATCATAAGCCGGAGGGAGGCATTGCCTGCGTTGCATCATGGTTGCCAGACCCTGCCCCCCCCACCCCCCCAACCCCAACTAGCCTCTATTGCTCATCTCAGTCTGGTTCTGAACCGTCGTACAGCTGCCTAGCTCGTCATTAAACACGTTCGGGGGTTTTAAGCTGCGATGTCGCTCGGAGGGAAACAGTTTCCATATTCTGGTCCCAGAGCAGTGAAGCAGCTGTCTGCCTCGGGGACGCGAGGCTCCTCGGGATTCCTCTGGGCCTCTCTCCCTCCTCAGGCAACCGCCAATATGGCAGCACCCCCCCCCCTGCCCCCCCATCCATTACCCAGACACCTGTGTGTGGCGCGCTCGGTGGGACTTCAGCTCTGTAGAGCTGCTCTGACACAAATGACTTTTTATTGGCGAGCTAATTGTTCTATCAAACTGGATTTTTTAAAATGGCCTGAATTCTACCTGAGGGTATTGGATAGGCGTACTCACCCCCCCCCCCCCCCCCCCCCCCGCCCTCTCCATCGTATTCTCAGAAGGATCACTGGAGTGTCTGTGAAGTTATTTTGAACGGGTGTAATTTTCGATTTTGTTGATGTGGAAACTGTTGCAAATGCTGGAGGAAGGAGACTGACAATGTTTTTGTTTTGGTCAGAAATAGATTTTTGATGAGGAATTGAGGAGCCAGATTGACAGCATGGGGTCCAGCGTGTGGAGGAGAGGAGGAGAGGGGGAATAGAAAGTGAGAAGGCGGAAGAGGGAGAGAGCTGTTCAGGTCCTGCTGTATGTATTTCATGGAGGTCTTTCATCTGCTTTGAACGTGTGGTATATGTTTACACACACACACACACACACACACACACAGACCTGCGTATAGAACCTGTAGATGTCTTACTGCCACACATTCATAGTCCTGTATAGTTCTGTATAGTTCTCCTAACAAGGGGGGTTGTATGCATTAACATTCCTTTGTCCTAGAGACCACATGGTCAAAGATGGGCCACTTCATTGTCGTAGAGCACATGGTCAAGATGGCCTCCCTTCCTGTGACCTGCCCCCTGCCCTTTGACCTGAGTGACACTGTCCCCCTTTTCACACCCCAACCCGTCCTTAGTAAGGTGATAGGACTACATGTGTGCCTTGTCATAGACTTGTATTACCATATCACTGGGGGTATAAAAGGTGTGAATCAAAGACAGCTCTCTCTCTTTTTCACCCTGCTAACCAACGACCAGAGCCTCTCTATGACATCAGAGCCCTCACTATGACACCAGAGCCCTCTCTATGACATCAGAGAGGGAATAGTAATAACCAGAGGGCTAGTGCCAGAGAAGAGGTGGACGTGACTGCAGCAGCACTGCTCCAGAAGCTGGATATCACCCGCAGGGCCAGATGGACAGAAGTTGTCGAATCAATCGACTTCACCCATTCTAGTCACAAGGCGTGGCAGACCATCAACCAGCTCACAGGCAGAAATACAACACCCCACAGCTGCCCAGTCACAGCAAATGCCATCGCATCCCAGCTCCTGAAGAACGGCCGCTTCCCGGATGCTGACAAAGACTTTGCCCGACTGACATCGCGTGAGGTGTCCTGCATCTCGGGAGCGGCCAGTGTCGATTCCAACCTCTCGGGAGAATTCACAGCAGAGGAACTCAGTGAGGCCATGAGCAAGCTCAAGCCAGGCAAATCCCTTGGCCGTGACAACATCCACCCGGAGTTCGTCATCCACCAGAGCACAACAACATCTGGCTGGCTCTGTGCTTTCTATACATCATGCTACCGAAGATTAAAGCTCCCAAAGACTTGGCGCCGTGCCTCTGTCATAGCTCTGCCAAAGCCAAATAAACCTGCAGAAGACCCCAAGTCGTACAGACCAATCTCGTTGCTCTGTGTCCCATTTAAGATCTTGGAGAGGATGATCCATAGCCGCATCAAGCCAGTGGTGGACTCACAGCTCCCACGGGAACAAGCTGGTTTCCGTCGTGGAAGATCAACAGCAGACCAGGTAACACTACTCTGTCAGGACATCGAGGACAGCTTCCAGGACAATGAGAAAGCTGGGGTAGTGTACCTGGATCTGACTGCTGCATACGACACCGTGTGGCACCGGGGACTTCACCTGAAGCTGCTGAGGACAATACCGGACCGCCACATGGTGAAGTTCATCATGGAGACACTTTCCAACCGCAGCTTCATATTACAAACCAGCAGTGGCCAGTGCAGTAGGCTCAGAAGACTGAGGAACGGGGTACCGCAGGGGTCTGTTCTCTCGCCGATGCTGTTCAACGTTTACATCCACGACCTACCTGATACAGCATCTAGAAAGTATGGCTACGCAGACGATCTTGCCATCATGCTGAGCCGACCTACGTGGAAGGCGATGGAAGAGGGTCTTAACGTAGACATAGGCACACTGGTAGCATACCTTCGAAGGTGGCGTCTACAACTCAGTGTCGGAAAGACAGTCGCAGCGGCATACCACCTTAGCACCAGAGAAGCCAGGAGGGAACTTGAGGTGCGCGTTGACAACAAATGTCTGGAGGTCCAGCAAGCCCCGAAGTACCTTGGAGTGCGCCTGGATCGGACATTATCCTTCAAACAACACCTGGAAGAAGTCAAGGCCAAAGTGACATCCAGGGCCGCGCTGATCCGCCGCCTTGCTGGTACAACCTGGGGAGCCTCCGCTAAGACGCTAAGAATATCCACCCAAGCCCTGGTCTTCTCTGCAGCGGAATACTGCGCCCCAGTCTGGAGCAGAAGCCCTCATGCAAGAAAGGTCGACGTGGCTATCAATACCTCCCTCAGAATAATTACTGGATGCTTGAAGCCTACCCCTGTGTCCCTCTTGCCAGTCCTCGCGGGAATAGCACCGGCCGGCCTCCGACGGGAGGCTGCCACCCTCGCCCTGGCCAGGAAGGCACAAAAGCATGACTGGCACATCCTGCACAACACCACCATAACACCAGCACCTCCAAGCCGACTCAAGACCCGCCACCCTTACAACAAGGCAGCACAAGCCATGCTCAACTCCACCTCTGAGGACATCTCCAGAGATGCATGGTTGGCAGCAGCTTGGAAGCAGGAGTGGGAGTCAGCCGGGCCCTCCCGAATCCACCGCTACATCTGGGACCCAGGAGATGGCGCCATTGGAGGAGACGACCTACCACGCCGGTAATGGACCACACTGAACCGTCTACGAACTGGTGTCGGTCGCTTTAAAACATCAATGAAGGCGTGGGGCCTGGCGGACAGTGCGGCATGCGAGTGCGGTGACCCAGAGCAGACCGCCGACCACATAATCACCATCTGCCCCTTATATAGACCACCCTCAGAAGCCAGCCTCTTCGACCTAGAACCAGAGATGCGGGCATGGCTACGCGACACCGAGTTGGACCTCTGACGTTACACGAAAGAAGAGAGGGAATGCTGTAAGCTGTATGTACCTTGTTTAAAGAAATAGTCTGTAACTTAGAAGCTTTACTCGTGATCTATTTCAACCAAATGCTAAAGTAAAACATCCTACAAATGTTAAAGAAACAGGACCATTCATTCATTCATTCATTCATTCATTCATTCATGTTCAGTTCTCTCTCTGCATCAATGTTGTTCCCCAAAACTCACAATTCATTCAAATCCGCTTGAATACTTCACATCTTTGCGTTTTGAAGGCCAATCTATACATAATACCAACTCTGATGACTGAGGTGAACAACCTGGCAACCCGCTGCACAGAAATCTGCTTTATGAACCTGATCAACAAGCTTAGAGCATCTGACTGTTACAAGGGGATGAAGAAAATAATTAACTTAAAGGGGTCCATGTTAGTCAGATGTAGACGCAGGAAAGAAGACAGAGAGAGACAGAGAGAGAGAAAGAGAGAGAGACAGAGAGAGAGAAAGAGAGAGAGAGAGAGAGAGAGAGAGAGAGAGAGAGAGAAAGAGAGAGACAGAGAAAGAGAGAGAGAGAGAGAGAGAGAGAGAAAGAGGGAGACAGAGAAAGAGAGAGACAGAGAGAGAGAAAGAGAGAGAGACAGAGAGAGAGAAAGAGAGAGAGACAGAGAGAGAGAAAGAGAGAGAGACAGAGAGAGAAAGAGAGAGAGACAAACAGAGGAGAGAGAGAGAAAGATGGGGAGACAGAGAAAGAGAGACAGAGACAGAGAGAGAGACAGAGAAAGAGAGAGAGAGAGACAGAGAGACAGAGACAGAGAAAGAGAGAGAGACAGAGAGAGAGAGAGACAGAGAAAGAGAGAGAGACAGAGAGAGAGACAGAGAGACGGAGAGAGAGACAGAGAAAGAGAGAGAGACAGAGAAAGAGAGAGAGAGAGACAGAGAAAGAGAGAGAGAAAGCCAAATGTGTGTTTTGTTGTGAGAGCGTAATACTGCAACACACTGAAATCTCCCTGTCATATATGTTTTAAACGAACAGCGCCTCAGAAGTCTCATCGTCATGGTTACAAGGCTTTTGTAGCTTTCCCGGCTTCTTTTGTCGCCATGGTTGTCATTTTCTACGGCATTCAAATGAAAATCAATATTTGTGTTTCTAAAATAGTGAGATGCCCTTTAAACGCCCGCGGGGTCAGGCCAGACGGCTCCAATTGCTCTAATTCCCGAGGCGAGCTCTCCCTGGGTAACAACACACTGCAGGGTGAGGTTCTGTCCTGTCAAAGTCGTCACAATGGATAAAAAAGGAGCTTTATTTTATGCCTGTATATATATATATATATGTTTATCTGTAAAACAGAGCAAGCGGACAGGTTGGGCAGGGTCATTCTGGGGTAATGTGTGTGGATTGTTGGCAAATTTGTTTAATTTAATAAATTTTTAATTGAGTCTATAAGAAAAAGTGAAGGGGTCTGAATATTTCCTGAAGGCTCTGTATAGGGCCTATGAGAGAGAGTGTGTTGACAGTAGAGGGTAGATAATGAATGAATGAATGGTCTTTATTGTCATTGCTACAGTACAGGTACCAAACAACGAAATTTAGGAGGGGTGGCTCCCCTGGTGCTAGGAAAGGAAAAAAAAAAACGAAAAAAAACACAAGAAGGGAAGGAGCTGGTTTACATAAATAAAGGCTATGTACACTATCCACTATACTATACTGTACAGATAGACGACTAGGGTTGTCATATTGCACATAGTG
Organism: Nansenia antarctica; assembly: GCF_963989245.1. Classification (NCBI taxonomy): domain Eukaryota; kingdom Metazoa; phylum Chordata; class Actinopteri; order Argentiniformes; family Microstomatidae; genus Nansenia; species Nansenia antarctica. Next base: position 824,804 of record NC_137689.1, read on the forward strand.
TTATTGCACATTCATTTGAAGTGTCGCAGTTTGCAGGCTAGAAATGTACATATTTGTGCCTCAGCACTACACCTGATTTTTTCAGTCCAGCAGCTGCCATCAATCCGTCCAGACTGTCCAGGGCCCAGAACCTAGGTCTTTGCTGTGTTCAGGGCCTGGATGGCCCTGGGGTAGAAGCTGTGCTTCAGTCTG
>NC_137689.1:829995-833438 GCF_963989245.1 Nansenia antarctica
TCACATTTATTTAAATAGAGCTTTTTAACATTTATTTTTATTTTTAAAGTGCTTTAAAGTTACCCAAATGTGTCTTGTGTCTCCTTTATAGTTTGCCACCACACAAACTGCAGAATGTAAACAAACCTGAGATCTTATAACGGGCGGGATTCGAAATCCCATCTGTGGTAATTTAACACTAGACCAGCCATGGGTGGGGTCATTTGACCCCTGTGAGTATTTTTTTTTTTAATATCTTTGCATTTTTCCTAGATATGTGCGTTCTACCACCCAGTAACCTTACATTTTCTAAATCACATCAGGATAAGCTAGTATAAAGCTATTTTGTAGGTTTTCTGTGTAGGAGGCAGGCTAATTTACAAGACGGCCAACTAGTGGTCGTTGTGTGTAAATAGCAGCTTGAGCATTGTAAAGAGGGGCTCTCTTATAGTAGGTAAAAAGGCACGGCTGTTCTAGTGTCAATGAATCTAGACCATTCTCCATTCCATGACTAAATCCTGAATATCAAATTATTGGTCAAGGAGTTGCTGTGTTTGGAATATGACTCCTATTGAGACTGATCTGGGCTCAGATCCCCCAACTCTCTCAGTGTCACCCTGACTAGTTACTAGTTGCACCACTAGTGTATCCTGTCTTACCTGTACTATTGTCTGCTTTTTAAAAAATATTTTCATATTGAATTATGCCTATTGTCTTGTGCTGCTATGTCAGGAACCGAAGCCTAACAATTTTCCTCTCTTACACTTGTGCAATGTGACATAACAATAAACTTGAAAGTTGACACCGTACAGTGACACCCACCAGGAACAATTCCCCTGACCTCGCATCATTGTGGTTTGTTCGTTTGTTTGTAATCTGAGTGGAAACCTGTTTCTGTTTCTAGGGTGGATGTGTTGTTATTGATGAATGAAACTCTCCCCTGCTGCCCTCGGTGAAGAGGTGTGGAGACCTGCTGTGGGGTGGGGTCATGTCATTAACACTAGAACAATAATAATAATAATAATAATAATAATAACTTTAATTTATATAGCGCCTTTCAAAAAGCCCAAGGACGCTTTACAGGGGAATGATCGGACAGACAAAACAGAAAACAAACAAAGCAAAACTGAAACAATGACTAGGGACAGCCATGGGTGGGGTCATTTGACCCAGTGAGTAAAAAACATGTTATATCTTTGTACTCGATCAAATTTCAGGACCCTCCTTTCATGACTTGTCCTAGATATGTGCGTTCTACCACCCAGTATCCTTACATTTTCAAAATCACATCAGATTAAAGGTAGTATAAAGCTATTTTGCACACACACACACACACACACACACACACACACACACACACACACACACACACACACATACAGACACACACACACTCTCCCAATCCTAATCTTATCAACCTCCTATAAACCTCCAAAGGCATTGTAATCACTTGTTTTTGGATCACAATGGAACACAATCTCCATGTGGTGAGCGTTGTTACATTGTTACCGGGCCTGGAGGATTGTTAACATTTCAGCCACATCCACTCGAGTCACAATGTGGCAGGAAAACGACAACCAGCAGCTCTCTACAGAAAGCAAATGCATTCAGAATGTAAACGATACAGCCACTTACGACTGACACACACTCTGCATTTACCAGGAATGTCATTCCTCCTCCGACTGGGCGAAGGAGAAGAAAAAAAAAAAGAAAAGAACAGAGATGACAGAGGGCATCCTCTACTCACTCTCTCTCTCTCCTCTCTCTCTCTCTCATCTCTCTCTCTCAAACCCTGTCCTTCTCTTCCTCTCTCTCTCTCTCTCTCCCTTCCTCTCTGTCTCTCTCTCACTCCTCTCTCTCTCTCCCCCTCTCTCTCTCTCTCTCTCCCCCCCTCTCTCTCTCCCCCTCTCTCTCTCTCCCCCCCCTCTCTCTCTCTCTCCCCCCTCTCTCTCTCTCTTCCTCTCTCTCCCCCCCTCTCTCCCCCCCCCCCCCCTCTCTCTTTCTCCCCCCCCCCCCCCTCTCTCTCTCTCTCTCATGCAGTTCTATCCAATCAGACGTCAGTGGGGCCACATCAATACTTGCAGATGATATCTTTCCTCCATCTGCTGCCAGGGCTGGCAGTGACAGAGCAGTGAAGCATTGGATTACTGCACAGGCTGCTGGGGATGATTCATCCCGGGCTTCAGGGCCTCCCGTCTCCTTCGCTACTGCCGGTAGTCGTAGTAACCGCTCGCAGCACCCAGAAACATGCATACCGGTTATAATTCAGCTTTGGGGAAAATCCATGTACCATTGAGCTGTGCATACATACATTCGCAGGTGAGCTGTTGCTATGAATAGTAAGGACGAAGCAAAAGCATAGAGAGTATCAGAGGGAAACCGTTATGTAATATTATCAATACCGCCTCAAATCATCTGGTCAAATGCGTCTGCATATTCCGCGGTTAACCTTGTGGCTTTGCCGTGAACGTGATCGTCATCACCAGTAGTGGAATTATGCCTTTTGCCCTGTAGTCTCATTTTAATGGGCGTGTGCAGAATTGTCCAACACGTTAAACAGGTGTTCTTAGCGGGTGACCTCTGGGTGACCTCGCCTGAGGTGGAGCCAGTAGAACGTGCTCTGGGTAGGCCTAATAGTATTAGGTTTGACATCAACCACTCTAATGGATCTGGACATCATGCTGTGTTTGTTCACAGAGGATGCAGAGGATCTCCACTACGCTCCGCCCTGCCCCAGCTGGATAACAACGACACCTACGCTAGGATGCTGCTCATCGACTTCATCTCAGCATTCAACACCATCGTCCCCTCCAAGCTGGTCACCAAACCAGAGCCAACGGCGAGTCGGCCTACAGGGAGGAGGTCCAGCACCTGGCGGTGTGGTGTGTTGACAACAACCTGGCCCTCCACACCAGTAACACCAAGGATATAGTGGAGCGATCACTTTTCAATAATGTGTAGTAAATGAACGTCTAGTTAGTGAAATCAAAGTCTTATGCTACGAACGAAATGGCTAGTTTTATGTTGTGGCGTTCCACAATGATATGAATCGATTTAAAGAAACATAACGCCAACAAACAGACGTCAATCAAGGTATTTTTTTTCAGAATGATAATGAGCAACTTCAGGTAGAATCTGTATCTGTTTCCATCGCATTGTTTGTGCTTTCCTGAATAACGCATTTGTATTCGAGTACATCCCTCGTTCCATCTAGTACCTTCCACCACTGCTGCTGCTGCTGCTGCTGCTACTACAAACACCCCAACAAAACTGTTCAACTTTTCTGTTTCTATGTAAATCACTACGGCAAGAGAAAGTAATCATGTCAAGTTGACAACCAAACATTTTGAAGCAGGAATGAGGGATGTTCCAACACAGACGACACAGAATCCTGAATGTTTCTCAGACTATGAAATACAGTCGATAGGCCCGTGCTGCTCCGCTGCCTTAGTGGTCTCACTCTC
>NC_137689.1:833638-958638 GCF_963989245.1 Nansenia antarctica
GCTCCAGAAAAAGCACGATTCATTAATGTGACAACAACATGATTTGTGTAGTGTGTAGGTATGGCTAGAACAAAACTAAGAATACCCTGTGTATATTTATGGACTTTGTATCTGTGATTGTGAACGAGTACTCCTCATTCCCCCCTGGAATAGCCTCCGTATTCCCAGGAGGACGAGGCACAGCAGCAGACTCACATTTCATACTCGGCCTCCCCCTCAACACTCAACATAGTTCAGGATTAGCAGAAAGCAAACAGTGGGAGCGTTGCCAGCGTTTCTTTTTGGTGCAGCGAGATAGTGCTAAATGGATGTATTAATAACAAACTGTGGCAGAGCCGTTAGCCGAGTCCCCCTTTCTCTCCTACCTAACGCCGTCCGAAGCTGTCAGCGAAACCTGTTGAAAATTAATTTGGAATCTAAATCCCATTCGTCTAAGACAACTGTTATTTTCCCAGCCATTTTGTTGACTCAGCCTCACCATTCTAATACAGTGAATCATATCCACACCTCTTCCACAGAGTGGGCTGGCTATTTTGCATTCAGCAGATAAACTACAGTCAATAAATCAAACGACGGAGCGGTTGCTTGTACAACTGGAATATATGAAAAGCACATTGCCTGTGAATGCAATGATTTCGCCAAGAAAAGAAAGCAAATTTACATTAGAGAGGGATTTCATGACCAGTGTGGCTGCTATCAGATTTTCCCTCTTTCTCTCTGCAGCCCTCTCTTCTCTCTCTCTCTCTCTCTCTCTCTCTCTCTCTCTCTCTCTCTCTCTCTCTCTCTCTCTCTCTCTCTCTCTCCCTCTCTCTCTCCCTCTCTCTCTCTCTCTCTCTCTCTCTCTCTCTTTCTCCCTCTCTCTCTCTCCTCTCTCTCTCTCCCCCCCCCTTCTCTCTCTCTCTCTCTCTCTCTCTCTCTCTCTCTCTCTCCCCCTCTCTCTCTCTCTCTCTCTCTCTCTCTCCCCTCTCTCTCTCTCTCTCTCTCTCTCTCTCTCCTCCTCCCTCCCCCCCCCCTCCCCTGGAGGATGTGCTCTCATGAATTATCCCCGGCCTCCTTGGCAGCAGCCGCAGAAAAAACATTAACTCAGTCACAGATGAAGTGCGAGGACATTAAATTAAGGCAAAGCCTTCCTGAAAACCTCCGACGTTTCTGACTTCACGGGGGCCTTAGTGGCTAAAAACAGCAGCAGAGAACGAATGATCTATTCTGAATGAATGAATGAATGATCTATTCTATAACCGCTACTATCACAATAACTAACAGCCACTGAAACGGGTATGATAATGATAATGACGATAATAAGAGTATAATTTAACTTAATTGGTAGAGCAATTATCATAGGCTGGTGATTACCTGGCCTGATTTAATATTATTATTAGGGTTATGATTTTTCAGAGATGCAAATTCACAACACTTAATAATGTGACTCTGCCCATGATGTAGGATGCCGTTGTTTTCTTCGGCTGTTTATGAAAGCATTACCTCACAATTAATATAAAATGATCCATTTACGTGACACGTTGTGTTCCTGCTATTGATGTTGCTGTCGTAGGAGATGTTATTAGAGCCCTCCTGATGATTCACTGGGAGTTATCTGGAGAAACCTTGGTAGATGGTAGATGGAATGTGGCTAAATTGATAAATTGTCAAAGCAGCTCTCTGTCTCTCTCTCTCTCTCTCTCTCTCTCTCTCTCTCTCTCTCTCTCTCTCTCTCTCTCTCTCTCTCTCTGTGTCTCGCTATCTCTCTCTCTCTGTGTCTCTCTCTCTCTCTCTCTCTCTCTCTTAGCCCTCTGCAGTGCCTATGAGCTAGAGATCTCTTTCTCTCTCTGTCTCTCTCTCTCTCTCTCTCTCTCTCTCTCTCCCCCCCCCTCTCTCTCTCTCTATCTCTCTCTCACTCTCTCTCTCTCTCCCTCTCTCTCTCCCCCCTCCCCCTCTCTCTCTGTCTCTCCCTCTCTCTCTCTCTCCCCTCCCCCTCTCTCTCTCTCTCTCTCTCTGTCTCTCCCTCTCTCTCTCCCCCCTCCCCCTCTCTCTCTCTCTCCCAGACCTCCTCCCATCCCTCAGGAGAGCCTCTCTGTGTTTGGAGCTGAGGGCTGTTTATACTGAGGTTGTCCAATTAGAGCTGGCATCCCTGAGGGCGTCTAATGAAGAGGTGGAGGTGGCGCGTGCCTCTCTCCATCACCATGCCTCTCTCCCTGGATTAGAGGCGTAGAGACCATCACCATGCCTCTCTCCCTGGCTTAGGAGGCTTAGAGGCCATCACCGTGCCTCTCTCCCTGGCTTAGAGGCTTAGAGGCCATCACCATGCCTCTCTCCCTGGCTTAGAGCTTAGAGGCCATCACCAGTGCCTCTCTCCCTGGCGTAGAGGCTTAGAGGCTTAGAGGCTTAGAGGCCATCACCGCCTCTCTCCTGGCCTCTCTCCCTGGCTTAGAGGCTTAGAGGCCATCAACGTGTGTTTAAAACACGCTGCCACTGCTGCTGCTGGTTATGCATGTCTTAGCGGAGGTCCCTGACATGTTTTATTTAATGATTTCCAGATGTATCTGGTTTCGTGTGATAACTACGTTCTTAAGTCACCAGAGGAAATCTAAATCAGCGGTAATTAGGCTGAGAACATTGTTAGGGTCACATATTCATCTGATATATATATATACCTACTTATATATGATATATATATATAACCTACTTATATATGATATATATCACCTATTCATAGGCCCAGAGACCTAAAACAGAGCCTTGTAGTGGTTTCTACAGGTTTCTATAGTGGTGTCAATGTGTGCCAAGGCTACCTAGCAGCCAGCCAGCGCTAAAAGCCTAGCGAACAGCTTTTTTAACACTAGAACAGCCGTGCCTTTTTTACCTACTAAAAGAGCCGCTCTTTACAATGCTCAAGCTGCTACTTACACACAACGACCACTAGTTGTAGCCTCCTACACAGAAAAACGGCAAAATAGCTTCATACTAGCTATTCCTGATGTGATTTAGAAAATGGTAGTGGTAGTGGTAGAACGCAGTGGTAGAACGCACATATCTAGGACAAGTCATGAAAGGAGGGTCCTGAAATTTGATCGAGTTCAAGGTGTAACATGTTTCTATACTCACAGGCATGACCCCTCATGACCCCTCATGACCCTCATGGGCTGGTCTAGTGTTAAGGGGAATGACAAAACGAGGCAGTGGGCAAGGGGAAAAACGGAAGGATGACAATATTGACATGGCTTACTGTATGACCCATGTATGACCTTACTGTATGACCTCATTCCTGATATAGCTTGTTCTCATATCTATACGTTGCATTTTATAAGGTAACTCCTCTAGCTACTGCGGTCATGCTAGTCAACACAGGAGCTGACTAACATCCTATAGCTTCTACAGGCCACAGGAAAACCTGACAGTGTTTTGCGAAGGTCGTACAAAGTGGGGTCAAAGTCATCATTAGCTCATCAGTCCAAAACCTGAGATGAGGAGGACAGAGGGCGGCGTACAATTACAGTCCTGTCTCTGGTTTCTATCACATAATCCAATTTGATTGGAGAATGCTCAGATTTCTCCTTGTCAATTTCGGCCCGTGATGGTTGAGCTCTCTCTCTCTCTCTCTTCTCTCTCTCTCTCCTCTCTCTCTCTCTCTCTCTCTCTTCTCTCTCTCTCGCCGCTGACAGATTGAGGCTGTCAAAAATATCGACAAGGACGGTCAGAGGCCAGTCGCTGTCGGAGAACGTCTTATGCTTCTGCTCTCTCTCTCTCTCACAGAAATATGTGACACAGTCTGATCATTTGGTCCGCATGTCGGCAACCAATCAAAATGTTCAGACTTTTCTTTTGAAACACGGAACTAAGTTTCAATATTGTTGAGAATCAACACAACACAAACTCGCTAGTTAAGCCGAAACACTGCAACGCAATTCATTGGGTGAGTAATCCCCACTGCTACCTAGTGAACTACAACACTACTTTACATTGTTAGCAGGCTCACAAAACAAGCTGTGTTAGTTGACTAGCGACGTGTCGTTGATTGTATTCGGAAATGTATTCACACTTTTAGAAAGAAAAGTCTGATCATTACATCAGATCCCGACATGAGGACCAAAGCATTAGAACGTGACACATATTCGAGAACTATCTTCCTCATGGGCACATGTGTTCCATCCTAACCTGATGCATTCCATGGAGGAAATCAGAACTTTGGACACTTTTTAAAACTTTTTTCCTCACAGCTCAACGTTGTTTAACTCAACTGCCACAGCGCTCACAGAGACGTCTGATTGGTGGAGCCAACCTTGGCTAAAGCAGAGTGTTTACTGGTGTTTACTAGTGTTGACTAGTGTTGACTAGTGTTGACTAGTGTTGACTAGTGTTGACTAGTGTTGACTCGTGTTTTCTAGTGTGTACTAGTGTTGACTAGTGTTGACTAGTGTTTACTAGTGTTTACTAGTATTTACTAGTGTTTACTAGTGGTGTTTACTAGTGTTGACTAGTGTTTTCTAGTGTGTACTAGTGTTGACTAGTGTTGACTAGTGTTTACTAGTGTTTACTAGTGTTTACTAGTATTTACTAGTGTTTACTAGTGGTGTTTACTAGTGTTGGCTAGTGTTTTCTAGTGTGTACTAGTGTTTACTAGTGTTGACTAGTGTTGACTAGTGTTTTCTAGTGTTTACTAGTATTTACTAGTGTTTACTAGTGGTGTTTACTAGTGTTGACTAGTGTTTACTAGTGTTTTTCTGACCTGCATCTCTTACAGAAATGTGTTTTACCGAACGTGCATAAACATACAGCGCCCTGCGTAATGGCACAGTGAAGCATTTCTTTTTGTGAAGCATTAGTCCCAACAATTATGGGACAACTGAATGAAATGTTAACATTAAGCACTCAGGTTTAGTATTTGGTTGACAATCCTTTAGTATTTGGTTGACAACTGCCTGAAGTCTGCGACCCATTGACCTATGACCCCACCTGACCCTGGGTATCTACTCTGGTGATGCTCTGCCAGGCCTGCACTGCAGACATCTTCAGTTGTGTGTTCTGATGAAGTTTTGTCTGAAGTTTTGCCTGAAGTTTTGCCTGAAGTCGCCTCTGCAGCAAATTAACAGCTTGTTCACTAGGATGGAAATCTGGAGATTGACTTGGCCAGTCAACAACTTTCTACTGGCCCTGAAAACATCCCTAGTTGTTGTTGTTGTTGTTGTTGTAGCCTGAGAGGTAATTAACACATGCAGACTCGAAATCCAACTTAGGAACTTTGCTTAAAGTCTTCAGTAGTTTATCACATAACATAGCTAATAATACACTGTCGAGCAGCACACATGTACACAGTGGGGGTGGGGTAACCCTCTTACCTGTCCTGGAGGAACACAGACATCACTGAACAAAGGTTCCTAGGTATAGCATCTTATACAAAGTGGCACAGTTTCAGTCTATAAGAGTTGTTGTATTGATCATAAATGGTTGTATATTGATCTACTTATACTTAGAACACAGATTGTCATCTTAAAATGTTCACTTTTGCCTGCAGGGTTAGGATTAGGGCGATAGCAACAGCCCCAATACTGTTAACTATATGTTGAAGCTCTCGCCCACAGCAGTGTTTGTTTAAAAGTATTACAAAGTGTATATGTTGGTTTCTGATGGGGGGTGAGACAGGTGAAGCTCATGAGGAATTTATTATTCAAGAATCAATGGCTGTGTTGTGGTGACTCACTGTACACCGTCTCCTGGTTTCTACGCACTCCCACATCGGTGACCCCGAACGTTGATGAAAATGCAAGATAACGTTGGAATATTCTCACTCCCACAATGCATCATTCATTTCAAAATAGAAAAATGCACTGTAGCAGTGATGTCATTAATCCCTGATGGGATGGGAGGATGGGAGGAGGGGAGGATGGGAGGATGGGAGGATGGGAGGATGGGAGATGGGAGGATGGGAGGGTGGGAGGATGGGAGGAGGGGAGGATGGGAGGATGGGAGGATGGAGGGAGGGGAGGATGAGAGGAGGGGAGGATGGGAGGAGGGGAGGAGGGGAGGATGGGAGGATGAAGGGAGGAGGGAGGATGGGAGGAGGGGAGGATGGGAGGATGGAGGGAGGGGAGGATGGGAGGATGGAGGGAGGGGAGGATGAGAGGAGGGGAGGAGGGGAGGATGGGAGGAGGGGAGGAGGGGAGGATGGGAGGATGAAGGGAGGAGGGAGGATGGGAGGAGGGGAGGATGGGAGTGAGGATGGGAGGATGGGAGGATAGGGGAGTTCCTCAATGAAAAATGCAAATCATTGCTTGTTGTGTTTGTAGTCGCCGGTAGGAGGAAGCAGACTTTCCAACGCCGTCACATAAATAAACAAACACCTCCACATCCCCCTCCTCTCCAGGCCGTGAGCGTGTCGTCTGCCTCCCTGTCTCTCCCCAACGAACACATCTCTCCTCATCTCTTCTTCTTCTCTAAAACCAAATGAGTTGTTACAGATCACACTTCTTTCTTTCTTTCTAACACAGCTAAGCTAACCCCCACTGGAGCTCACAACGACAACGCTTAACAACATCCACAAAAGTCACTTATTTCACGCTCGGGTCGGCAGACACACATACTGTTTCTTAAAAAGGTTTCCCCACTTGGAGAACCTGGAGAACCGATATTTCCATAAGGATAGGGTGTGTGATCAGGAAGCGTGTAATGCGGTAATGAAATCTGAATCAAAAGCTGATGATCAAGATATCCCTTGCAGTGATCCTGTGTGCTGCCTCCTTAATATGCAAATGTTTATTCATTAAGCTGTGGTGGTTACAACATCAGTCCAATCAGAATCAGTTTACCGCGCCTGTGTGGCACCCCCTTTGTCGAGGTTAACGCTCCAATGCTACTACATTATTTAACACTCATCTCAGCCAATTATGCCCTTTTTTTCTACGGCAAAATACTGAATTATACAATGGGTCTACACCTCTGGAATAGCAATATATCTTCCTCCTCTCCCACAATGCACTACTGCATCAGTACATATTTAAGCGCTGTAATCTAGTCCTCGACAAAGCCCTTATACAAGAACAATGCCTCTATTTAGATCAGGGGAACTCCTGAAGGATCCCTATTGTGTTGATACTGAGGCGTAATGTCGTCACTTGGGAGCAGCGACGTTCGACTGTTAACATTTTATCAGTTTAGGAAACAGAATAATGGCTTAGCCTGTAAAGTAGCTCCAGAAATAACTGCAGCAGAGAGATGGATGGATGAGAGATTGTCCTGGGGCTGTGACCTTCTCGGCAGCCATGGAGGTGTTAGCCCCGATGCTAATCTGGTAACCACGTGGTGTGTGCCCGGAGGGAGGGCAGGTCAAAGGTGAGAGGGGGGTGAGAGATTGTCTCAGGTTCTTGCAGGTAACAACAAGAGAGGAAGGTAACAGATTTGGGCGGTTTAACGAGAGCGAGGTTGGTGCAGCCGTGGTCAAACGCTGGGAGAGTGATTGATGATGGGAAGGTGCGTTGTGATGATAAGCTACATGCTAACACGTTTTATACTGAGACTGTTATTTATAGATGAGTAGAATATGGTGGATGGTGGTCGTGTTGATGCTATGAGCGATGGAGGTAAACAACATAATATGATCTGTCTCAAACTTCAGTTGCTTGGACATTTGTGAGCATTTCTTTTTATAATTTTTTAATTTTATTTAGCCTTTATTTAACCAGGGTCGGTCCCATTGAGACACAATCATCTCTCTTTCAAGGGAAGCCTGGCCAAGACAGCAGCTTAAAAACATCAAGTTTCAACAGCACAATTACACAATAAAACAACACCAGATCAACAACAAAAAATAGACAAAATACAATTTCATCAGAGCAATAGGATAAAAATAATGGGACTCATATAAAATATAAAATATAAAACAGGAGCAAGAACGATATGAATAAATAGAATAAAGCTTGTATACGCCTACAGCACCTCACCTTGTACAGTGAAGATGTTTCAGGTGCCATGGAGCCTATTATAAGCCAATGGAGACCCAATAATAAACCTAACCCTAAAATCAACATTAACACGTTCATTTAATGTGTGAAATAGAGTGCACATTTCAATATTTGCTGGAAATTGGCTGCTTAATTATTTCGCTTTCCCCATCATCCTAGAAACTTGTGTAAGATTGTGATCCAAAATAGTTTTTTTTAGCGGCTTGTCACACATATATAAAAACGAGCTTTTTCCTACTGATAATTAAGAGATAAGTATAAAAGTCTCCTAATTAAAACAGTTGAGTCCACATCATCAGTGTTGGTGTGTGAAAACATATCTTTAACAATAATATTAACCATAATATTAATAATAACTTTAATTTATATAGCGCCTTTCAAAAAGCCCAAGGACGCTTTACAAGGGAATGAAACGGACAGACAAAACAGAAAACAAACAAAGCAAAACAGAAACAGTGACTAGGGGCCAAAGGCCTTGGAGAACAGATGAGTTTTGAAGGCTAGTTTGAAGGATTTGGGGTGGGCCGTTGCAGATCACTATGAGGAGGGAGTTCCAGAGAGTAGGTGCGGCCACGCTGAAGGCTCTGTCCCCAAAGGTCCGTAGGTTGGTGCGGTGGGTGGACAGCAGGCCCATGTCTGCGGACCGCAGGTTCCGGGAAGGAGTATGTTGGGGGAGGAGGTCAGTTAGGTTACTGGGTACTTTACCTTTCAATACATCACATACCAGTCGCTCTGCCTGAACACAGCCATGTACAGGCTGTGATGCTCAGACACAGTCACCCATCTCTCTACTCAGACGGCTTTCATAAGTGTTGGTGTTCATGTCAGGACTGCTGCTGCACACTACCACTCTGGATCTGACGAATGTTCATATTTGGAAAGTCTCCCATCATGGGAGTCCAATGACCGTTGATTCTATACAAATGTATTTAATACATTATGTGTTGGAACATCACACACGGCCATACCCACTGGCTCACAAAGCCGTTGTCCACCCGTGTTGTCCCCTGCCTCGATTCATATCAATGAATCAACAGCTGTCCAAGGCTACAGCGTCTATATGAACACGTTATGACGTACAAGGGGGCAAAAAAGGCTGTTCTAATAGAGACAGTAGCAACGTACCGATGACTCACTGCATGCAGGCTCATACTGGTTTAATTCTCCTGGTTGCACGTAGCAGCACTCACATCGGTTCTAGTGATTCATGAAAAGCTCCTATTTTAATCATGTGAAAGACGTTCCTCTCTCTCGCAGTGCCAGAGTGGAACATTATTGACTCAAACTGCTGAGAGAAACCGCTCTCTTTGATTTGTGAGAAGGCTGTGTCCATATAGCTGTGTTCATATAGCTGTGTTCATATAGCTGTGTTCATATAGCTGTGTCCATATAGCTGTGTTCATATAGCTGTGTCCATATAGCTGTGTTCATATAGCTGTGTTCATATAGCTGTGTCCATATAGCTGTGTCCATATAGCTGTGTTCATATAGCTGTGTTCATATAGCTGTGTCCATATACCTGTGTCCATATACCTGTGTCCATATAGCTGTGTCCATATAGCTGTGTTCATATAGCTGTGTCCATATAGCTGTGTTCATATAGCTGTGTCCATATAGCTGTGTTCATATAGCTGTGTTCATATAGCTGTGTCCATATAGCTGTGTCCATATAGCTGTGTCCATATAGCTGTGTCCATATAGCTGTGTCCATATACCTGTGTCCATATACCTGTGTCCATATAGCTGTGTCCATATAGCTGTGTCCATATAGCTGTGTCCATATACCTGTGTCCATATAGCTGTGTCCATATAGCTGTGTTCATATAGCTGTGTCCATATAGCTGTGTTCATATAGCTGTGTTCATATAGCTGTGTCCATATACCTGTGTTCATATAGCTGTGTCCATATAGCTGTGTCCATATAGCTGTGTCCATATAGCTGTGTCCATATAGCTGTGTCCATATAGCTGTGTCCATATACCTGTGTCCATATACCTGTGTCCATATAGCTGTGTCCATATAGCTGTGTCCATATAGCTGTATCCATATAGCTGTGTCCATATAGCTGTGTCCATATAGCTGTGTCCATATACCTGTGTCCATATAGCTGTGTCCATATAGCTGTGTTCATATAGCTGTGTCCATATAGCTGTGTTCATATAGCTGTGTCCATATAGCTGTGTCCATATACCTGTGTCCATATACCTGTGTTCATATAGCTGTGTTCATATAGCTGTGTTCATATAGCTGTGTTCATATAGCTGTGTTCATATAGCTGTGTTCATATAGCTGTGTTCATATAGCTGTGTCCATATAGATGTGTCCATATACCTGTGTCCATATAGCCGTGTTCATATAGCTGTGTTCATATAGCTGTGTCCATATAGCTGTGTCCATATACCTGTGTTCATATAGCTGTGTTCATATAGCTGTGTCCATATAGCTGTGTCCATATACCTGTGTTCATATAGCTGTGTTCATATACCTGTGTCCATATAGCTGTGTCCATATACCTGTGTTCATATAGCTGTGTCCATATAGCTGTGTCCATATAGCTGTGTCCATATAGCTGTGTTCATATAGCTGTGTCCATATAGCTGTGTCCATATAGCTGTGTCCATATAGCTGTGTCCATATAGCTGTGTTCATATAGCTGTGTTCATATAGCTGTGTTCATATAGCTGTGTTCATATAGCTGTGTCCATATAGCTGTGTTCATATAGCTGTGTCCATATAGCTGTGTTCATATAGCTGTGTTCATATAGCTGTGTTCATATAGCTGTGTCCATATACCTGTGTCCATATAGCTGTGTCCATATGGCTGTGTTCATATAGCTGTGTTCATATAGCTGTGTTCATATAGCTGTGTCCATATAGCTGTGTTCATATAGCTGTGTCCATATAGCTGTGTTCATATAGCTGTGTTCATATAGCTGGTTCCATATACCTGTGTCCATATAGCTGTGTCCATATAGCTGTGTCCATATAGCTGTGTTCATATAGCTGTGTCCATATACCTGTGTCCATATAGCTGTGTCCATATAGCTGTGTCCATATACCTGTGTTCATATAGCTGTGTTCATATAGCTGTGTCCATATAGCTGTGTCCATATAGCTGTGTCCATATACCTGTGTCCATATAGCTGTGTCCATATACCTGTGTCCATATACCTGTGTTCATATAGCTGTGTCCATATAGCTGTGTCCATATAGCTGTGTTCATATAGCTGTGTTCATATAGCTGTGTCCATATAGCTGTGTCCATATACCTGTGTCCATATACCTGTGTTCATATAGCTGTGTCCATATAGCTGTGTCCATATAGCTGTGTTCATATAGCTGTGTTCATATAGCTGTGTCCATATAGCTGTGTCCATATAGCTGTGTCCATATAGCTGTGTCCATATACCTGTGTTCATATAGCTGTGTTCATATAGCTGTGTTCATATAGCTGTGTCCATATACCTGTGTCCATATACCTGTGTCCATATAGCGCTTTACAACGGCCTCTCATTCACCCATTGATAGGATGTGTTTTTCCTTTGTGCATAGTAAACTCTAAATACTGTATCATCAGTAATTATATTCAAGTTGTAACATCTTGAGTGTTGATGACTGCCAGCAAACTCTCTGTCATGCACCCTGCACATGCTTTTCTCTGTAACTGGACCTGAGCCAGATTTAGAGACCACGGCTAGTGGAGACCAGTTTAACTCTAAGGACATAGGAGCCTTGCAGTGGTCAGCAGGGTGGTACAACAGGGACACAGGATGGAGACATGTATGGGAACTAATGTCAGTATATTTAGGACCAGTCAACCAGCCGACTGGAATCGGGTAACTCGGTTGCCAGGACGACCAACCCGTTATGGGATGAAGGAGAGTCGAACTTACATCAAACTTTAGGGTGAACAACATGTTTGACAGGAGAATAATGATTTGCAAGGTACAGCTGATTCCTGTGTCAACAGGAATCTAGATTATAAGGAGGCACTGTGAATGTCATTCTGTGTGCGTTCTCTGTCTGTGCCTGCGACTGAACACACCCGGCGCTGTGAATAAACTTGTATCTTAATTGTCTACCTTGAGCAATCTATTAATTAATTACTTTGGGGAATCAACAAATCTCGGCCTCCGCCCATCATCAGGGAAACATCTATTATCACCCATTCACACACACATTCACACACCAATGGCAGCAAGCTACCATGCAAGGCGCCGGCCGGCCCCGCTCACTGGGAGCAATTTGGGGTTCAGTGTCTTGCCCAAGGACACTTCGAGGGGCTCGAACCGCCAATCTGCCAAACCTTGCGATCATTAGACGCCGGGCTCTACCTCCTGAGACACAGCCGCCCCCCCGACAGTGGTTTAAGTCAAGCGTCAAGGAGGAATGCATTCTTCTCTCCAATTACTGTCTGTGGCTCAGAGGCTCCTGATATGCAGCAGCAGGCGACTGTCCTCCCCCAGGACCCCTCCTGTCCCAGGCTGGCTGAACACAGCCTGACCCTCGCTGCTGCCACCACGACACCCAGGGAGCCTCTGGGCAGAGTCATCTGAGAAGCAGAGGAGGAGAGGAGGGGGGGAGGAGGAGAGAAGGAGAGGAGGAGAGAAGGAGAGGAGGAGAGGAGGAGAGGAGGGGGGGAGGAGAGGAGGAGAGGAGGGGAGGAGGGGGGGGAGGAGAGAAGGAGAGAAGGAGAGGAGGAGAGGAGGAGAGAAGGAGAGGAGGAGAGGAGGGGAGGAGGAGAGAAGGAGAGGAGGAGAGGAGGGGAGGAGGAGAGAAGGAGAGAAGGGGGGGAGGAGAGGAGGAGAGGAGGAGAGAAGGAGAGGAGGAGAGAAGGAGAGAAGGAGAGGAGGAGAGAAGGAGAGAAGAAGAGGAGGAGAGAAGGAGAGGAGGAGAGAAGGAGAGGAGGAGAGAAGGAGAGGAGGAGAGAAGGAGAGGAGGAGAGAAGGAGAGGAGGAGAGGAGGAGAGAAGGAGAGAAGGAGAGGAGGGGGGGGGAGAGAAGGAGAGGAGGAGGCTCAGAGACAGACAGGCAGGCGCACAGATAGGGCCCAAGGGCTGGAGCCATCGCCCTTTTTTTGCCCTCAGAGTCATAATGTGCCCTTTTGTGGTGCTTGGTGTTAATTGTTATCTTATTTCCTCTTTATTTGTTATTGAAATTCTATCAAATGTTAAGAGGGAATTATGACGGTTGAAGTGTTTCGCTGTCTCGTCTGCCGTAGGCTACTGGGTTAGTGACACACGGCTTGTAAACAAACGTACGTTTTAGGACGTGTTCAAAAGCAAGGACTGTGTGATCATCTAATCATGTGTAGTTATGTGTTTTTAGCATGTTGATGTTCTATCAGCATGTTGTGATGTGCTAAACATGCAGTTAGATGTTCATAGCGATGTTCCTTCTTAGCTGATAGCTATTAGCAGCTGTTTTTCGTGTGTTTTGATTCAGAGCGAGTTTCTCCGGTATTTGGTTTGAGGTGGACCAACATTCAAATAAGCATTATCTTCTTCAACTGTTTTCAGATTTCAATGTATGACATCATTTGAAAGCACTTTGACATTTGAAATGCACTTCTTTCATTTCAGTTTAAAAGCAGTTTAAAAGCTGCCCTACTTGAGGACTCTTTGTACCACTGGCGGACTCATGGGGGGGGCAGGGGGGGCGACTGCCCCTCCTGGTGCCCCCATGGTTGAAAAACGTCTCTCTTAAGTGCCCTTTTTAGTTGGAAAAATGCCCTTTTGAGTGGTGAAAATGAGAGGACGTGCCCTATTGGTGTGTTGAAAAACGTCGCACTAAAGTGCCCTTTTGAGTGGCAAAATTAGAGGATGTGCCCTATTGGCTGCCCTTCCAATGGTCTAAACTTGACCATGTGCACTGATGGGGTCCCATGTTGTGCAGTAGGTGCCCTTTTTTTCTTTTCGCCCCCCCTGCCCTTCAAACAGCCTGAGTCTACCACTGCTGTGTACTGTGTGTATTGTGTATGTATGTATTGTGTATGTATTGTGTACGTATGTATGTATGTCTGTGTGTGTCTGTCCGTGGGCTGTGTGAAACAGACCAATCACACGCCAGTCATCATCCAGCCTGTTGTGTACCGACCGCCCTGCCTGATGTGAAGCATCTGTCACCGCCGCCGTCACTCCAGGATCCTCCCCATGGGGGGGCCCAAACCTGGGGGTGGGGGGGGGGGTACGGGTCTTTCCACCACTCTGTCACTGTCAAACACTTTGGGGATTAGCCCTTGTTGTTACCTGTGGTGAGACAGGTCCAGATGGAGGGATGACACCCAGAGCTGGAGGTGCTGCATGTGGAGGAGGCCAGGCTGGACGAACACAATCGATGCCCAACGCTGCGCGTCTGTGTGGGAAGCTCTGAGGGAAGCTCTGAACGAGACTACAGATTAGCGGCGTTAGCCGAAGCTCACACAAGGGACCTAGTGAACGTCACATGAGATAACCAGCTAGGAAACCCCTAACCCTAACCTTTAACCCTAACCCTATCAAACAAGGAAGGGCTCAAGTAGTACCGACAACTACGTACACCAAACTAGCCAAACTTCCTGCGAGCAGGATGCTAACATGTCCTGCAGGAGGCAAAGAAGAAATGTGGCTCAAATGATCCATAAACCACAAAAGCACTCGAAGCTAGCCAACCATCCAAGTGCTAACCTACACAAGGGTTAGGGTTAGGGTTAGCAAGTTGTAGAACATGAGGAACCCTATAGCTGAGCTAGCAAGAATTCAAACAATTCTGCAGAATTACGAGAACCAAGCCATCGCCATCTTGTGTTAGCCTGATAACTTGGAGGGAAGCTGGCGTGCAGGTGGCTGTGTCTCAGGAGGTAGAGGCTGTGTCTCAGGAGGTAGAGGCTGTGTCTCAGGAGGTAGAGGCTGGTGGAGGTAGAGGTTGTGTCTCAGGAGGTAGAGGCTGTGTCACAGGAGGTAGAGGCTGGTGGAGGTAGAGGCTGTGTCTCAGGAGGTAGAGGCTGTGTCTCAGGAGGTAGAGGCTGTGTCTCAGGAGGTAGAGGCTGTGTCTCAGGAGGTAGAGGCTGTGGCGCAGGAGGTAGAGGCTGTGGCTCAGGAGGTAGAGGCTGGTGGAGGTAGAGGCTGTGGTTCAGGAGGTAGAGGCTGTGTTTCAGGAGGTAGAGGCTGTGGCTCAGGAGGTAGAGGCTGTGTCTCAGGAGGTAGAGGCTAGTGGAGGTAGAGGCTGTGGTTCAGGAGGTAGAGGCTGTGTTTCAGGAGGTAGAGGCTGTGTCTCAGGAGGTAGAGGCTGGTGGAGGTAGAGGCTGTGGCGCAGGAGGTAGAGGCTGGTGGAGGTAGAGGCTGGTGGAGGTAGAGGCTGTGGTTCAGGAGGTAGAGGCTGTGTCTCAGGAGGTAGAGGCTGTGTCTCAGGAGGTAGAGCTGCCGTCTAATGATCGCAGGGTTGGCAGATAGGCGGTTCGGGCCCCGGCTGGCCACTTGTCTAAGTGTCCTTGGGCAAGAAACTGAACCCCAAATTGCTCCCAGTGAGCGGGCCGGTGCCTTGCATGGTAGCTTGCCGCCATTGGTGTGTGAATGTGTGTGTGAATGGGTGAATGAGAGGCCGTTGGAATAAGGAGCTATAATAAGTGCAGTCTGTTTACAAGGTGAAAAGCCTTGTAATTGGGATCTGATGTAATGATCTGACTTTTCTTTCGGAAAATGTGAATACATTTCCGCGTTGTTGAAAATCAATGACACATCGCTAGTCAACTAACACAGCTTGTTATGCGAGCCTGCTAACAATGGAAAGTAGTGTTCTAGTTTAGAAGAAGTCGAGACTTTAGAAAAGTCTGCCTGATCTCCTGCAGAGAACCAGGGTTAGGTACGTAACCCAACGTTGTGTTGTTTGTGTGTGTGTGTGTGTCAACATATTTATGTGGGTGGATGGATGTGTTTGTTGACAATGCTCAGAAGCAAACAACTCGATGAAAGTCAGTTGAGCTTGACGCGGTTCTATTAAATATATGAATTTCCAAAGATCCAGCACTTTTTATTTTATTTGAAGTGATGTGATGTGCAAGTCTCCGTATGCAGCACTGCGCTGAGGGAAAAGGCTTAAATGTTTGATATCTTTAGAAAACAATTGTCCCTGATGATTGAACAGGATTTCTTTGAGACCTAATCAATAATTAATCAATCACCTAATGTCTCTGTTATAGAGAGACTCCCAGATGTCAGTCTCTCTCTGTACCCCTCTCTCTCTCTCTCTCTCTCTCTCTCTCTCTCTGTACCCCTCTCTCTCTCTCTCTCTCTCTCTCTCTCTCTCTCTCTCTCTCTCTCTCTCTCTCTCTCTCTCTACTCCAAACGCTTCGATTTGAAATCAAACAATTAATAGGAGGTTAAAGTACAGACGGTCATCTTTTATTTGTTGGTATTTCTATAAATATTGGTGTCACCGTTTCGAAACAGCAGCAGCAGATCCAGTCCCCCTATTTCAAACATTTTGAGGGGGGAGTTTGTCCAAATTGAAGTATTTCCTTTGAATGCAGTAACAGCCTGAAGTCAGTGAACGCACCAGATGCTATCCTCTCTGGTGAGGTTCTTCCGTGCCGATACCAGTAGAGACAAGGGCTCTAGCAAAATGCAAAACTAGAGAAAAATCAGTCAGGAAGGAAAAGGAGAGAGAAATGGTCTGTGGCCTCCACCTGCAAAACCATTTCCTGTTGGGGGGATGTCTTGCTGTGGCCTCTCCTGTCCACCTGTTGTCGCTTTCATTTGCGCCTAAGCAGGTGAAATTGATTAACGATCGTTTACGCTTCCTAACTGGACAGATCGATATCCCTGAAGTTTAATTGACTTGGTGTTATACTGGGATGATGAAGTGATTCGAGCAGTGTAGTATCAAATAAACCTCAGTCGTTGCTTCTTGATTGTTTCAGACCAAAGCCCAGACTACAGTTCTCATACTGTCTGGTAAAACAGCACAAAGTCACAAGTTTCGGATCAAGTTTTGGGCATTTTAGCATTTGTGACACAGCCTGGTGAAAAGGGCCATGTGTTGGGGCTTAGGTGGCGTAGCGGACTAAGTGTTGACCATGTAACCGCAGGGTTCCCGGTTCGATTCCGGCCATGGACATATTCTGCATGTCATCCCTCCTCTCTCTCTCAACCATCCCTCCTGTCATATCTCTACTGTCTCTATCACAATAAAAAGACAAATATGAGTGGGACTGCCCCACACAGTAAAAAAAAAGAAAAGAAAAGGGCCATGTGTCCGCAATTCTCGTTGTGCAAGTGAACAAAAAATGTTTTGCATATTACGAAAGTTGAAGTATGAAGATATATAGAGTTTTGTCCCATATATATCTTCATATTGAAGAGCCCAAACATGGTAAACATGCAGTCTGATGTTCGTAGTGAAGTTCCTTTTTAACGCTAGCTATTAGCTGCTGTTTTAGCTATTAGCTGCTGTTTTAGCTATTAGCTGCTGTTTTAGCTATTAGCTGCTGTTTTAGCTATTAGCTGCTGTTTTGCCTTTGCTTTGATTCAGAGCGTGTTTCTCTGCTCTTTGGTTTAAGGTGGACCAACATTCAAATAAGCACATCTTCTTTTAATGTTCAGATTCCATATGATACATCATTTGAAGGCTTACAATCTCCACTGTCATAATCTGGAACAGAAAAAAACTGAAAAAAACCCATGAGGCCTAAGTTGTTTCTAACGTTTGAAGATTTCACATAAAGGCCACACATAAACATCATTAGGATCAGTGTACATTATTTATGTACATATATGTTCTTTTAATATTTAGCAGTTCATGTCTCTCGGTTTCTGTGGAAGGTAAACTGACTGTTGACTGTTATGTTTTCATCCAGCTCCATCCAGTAATGGTGGATCCAGTTCTCCAGCCAGACCTTTGGCTTTCATCTCCTGCTGCGTGTTCGTCCCTGGAGGTTCTCTGGTCTTTGATCATCTCCTGGACCTGCTCCCCTGCAGCTCGGTGTTTTCCTCTCCGTGTTCCATCCATCTCCTCAGAGAGATATGCAGCACAACCTTTTCTATTGATATTTTATCTCTTTTTTCTTCTTGTACAACTAAACTTGTTATAACGAACAAAACCTCAACTGTCAATACGACCAGCAGCCAACAGGGTAATTAGCAGGAGACCTGAGAACAAGAAGAAACCTTCAGAGGAACCAGAGCCCACAGAGAAGACAGCCATTCCTGCTTTGTTCATAACAGGCGTCAGAGTTCATTATATTTCTCTCATTACAGAGACGTTCTGGTGGCGCCAGCCTTGATTTCAACGTGTATAATATATAATATAATGATTCGCAGTTGAATGAGCTTCAGAATTGACATCCTGAAAGAGTCACACCCTCGCCATTGTCAGTTCCTTAGCGTTTATAATGTGCCTGAGGAAATTACACCCTTTGTGATTGTAATGTATGTCACACCTTTTTGTCCTTTGTTGGGAATGAAATTTAAGGAGAGGAACAGAGATATCTGATACAGATATATATATATGTATATATATATATATATATATGGGGTAGTGGTGGTAATATAGCAGATAGCAGTTCTCATAGAGTGATGGGGTAGTGGTGGTCTTGAGTAAGACCTGGGAACACCACCACTAGTGTGTCCTTGAGTAAGACCTGGGAACACCACCACTAGTGTGTCCTTGAGTAAGACCTGGGAACACCACCACTAGTGTGTCCTTGAGTAAGACCTGGGAACACCACCACTAGTGTGTCCTTGAGTAAGACCTGGGAAGAGAGAGAGAGACAGAGAGAGACGGAGAGGGAGAGAGAGACAGAGAGAGACAGAGAGGGAGAGAGAGAGAGAGACAGAGAGAGACGGAGAGGGAGAGAGAGAGAGAGGGAGAGAGACAGACAGACAGAGGGAGGTAGAGACAGACAGAGAGAGAGGGGGAGAGAGACAGAGGGAGGTAGAGAAAGAGAGAGAGAGAGAGAGAGGGAGAGAGACAGACAGAGGGAGGTAGAGACAGAGAGAGAGGGAGAGAGAGAGACAGAGAGAGAGAGAGACAGACAGAGAGAGGTAGAGACAGAGAGAGAGACAGAGAGAGAGAGAGACAGAGAGAGAGAGAGAGAGAGAGAAAGAGAGAGAGACAGACAGAGGGAGGTAGAGACAGAGAGAGAGAGAGAGAGAGAGGGAGAGAGAGAGACAGAGAAAGAGAGAGACAGAGACAGAGAGAGAGACAGAGAGAGAGACAGAGAGAGAGAGAAAGAGAGAGAGAGGTGACCACAGCGTACTAACCTCCTATAGTAACCAACCCCACTGCATTACCTCCCTCTTAAGACCACCACCCCCCCCCCCCCCATCAGGGGACGGGTCATTTGAATATAGGGGAGGGGGGGCGGTATGGGTGACTATTGTCCCATGGGGGGGACGGGCCATTTGAAAATGGATGGCTCCCCCCTTCAACCTCACAACATAACGCTTCCGCAGTGCCCTCCCGTACACGTGAGGATGGCGATCATATGAATCATATATTCATTTATCTCTCCATCTACATCCCCGCCCGTCACCCCAGGCCTGACCTCCTCCCCGCGTCGCCTCAGATGAGAAACCAAGCGGAGGGAAACACGAGGAGCAGCTCAGAGGCGGAGGAGCTGTCAATAAGTCTGACTCCAGGAAGAGGAGTGTGTGTCCCCCTGACTGTGTTCACTCACCCCATCACCTCGCCCACACCGCCCTCAGCTCTCCTACGCTAGGCTACTGTACGGTCCACACAGCTCTCCTTCGCTAGGCTACTGTACTGGACTCACAGGAACCAGGCATATCCTGATCTTATCTCCGGGACCCAGCTGAAATCACATTTTCCCCGGCCCTTTTTATCAACAGACGAGTTCTAAATAATTAACGTCAACCCTGTATGTGTGAAAGTGAAAAGTTAACAACTGCCTGAAGGCAGAGTCGAAAGTCCCTCCCCGAAGGTAGAGGCGAGATAATGAAAAGGAATATTTTCTAATAAAAACGACTCTCACTTCCCTGGGATGATATCCCATCACCGGTTTGTTCGGTTGATACCAACCTTAAATACCCCGTATATTTGTCCATCTGTCTGTCATCTGTCTGTCATCTGTCTGTCTGCACACAGTTTGTCAAGATACGAGCGTTGTTGTTATGAGCCCGAGTATCAGCGCTAAGGGATGAATAAGCACGGCTCTAATCCCGACGCCCTCGTCAACAAAAACGATTAATTGTGCTTAATTTGCAGCTGTCTAAACAGAGATTTGGATTCCCCTTTAATGTTAAACAGTCCAGACCAAGAAAATAAACACATTCCTAATTTTAAAACCTCCCTGAAGTGTTTCTCCCTGGTAGTAATATATGGAAATGAGAGCGTTTAGGCTCCTCGCCTTTGGAGTAAAATTGTGGAAGATCCCCGAGAGGGTTCTGGCCTTCTGAGCTGGAGGAGGCGTACGCTCGTACGCTAGGCTGCTAGCCTGCTAGCCTGCTACCTCCCACGCTCTGTCCTCCCGGTGATCACGATCACGCTGAGGGAGCAGGGAGGTAGAATATGAACATGAACACACTGAGGAACAGATGACTGGTCACAACACAAGACGTTATGTGTTGTTAGACACAAAAAGACATGTCATGTTCACTGGCGGACTCAGGGGGGGGGGGGCAGGGGGGGCAACCGCCCCTCCTGGTGCCCCCACGGTTGAAAAACGTCTCTTAAGTGCCCTTTTGAGTGGCGAAAATGAGAGGACGTGCCCTATTGGTGCCCCTCCATGTTGTGCAGTAGGTGCCCTTTTTTTCTTTTCGCCCCCCCTGCCCTTCAAACAGCCTGAGTCCGCAACTGGTCATGTTTATTCCCAGTGATTACGTTTAACAGTCACGGACATGATGGAACAAACTCAACGCAAGTTGTGAACACAAGACCAACTGACACAGGTTAACGTTACGTTATATCTGACTCCAAAAGACATTTCATGGTTTAATGATTTAATCAATAAGTATTTGCCTTGTCATACTTGTAGAAGTGGACAGTATTATTGAAGCCTCGTTGGATTCGTCCTATTGGACCATTCTTGCACTAATCTTATTACTATTATTACTATCACACTAATCTCACTAGTTTTGCGTTCTTAGTTTCTCTAGCTTTCTGGAATATGAGTCCGTTCACATTGACACATAAATACTTTTATTCATTCAAGGGTCATATTTAAACAATCCTGTTGGTTCTATTTGGTCTTATTTTGGGGCTTTTTGAGAAGCCAAACACATGTTTTCTTTTCAAGCTTTTCCTTTTCATTGTAGACATGTTGTTCTCTGTTGTTGTATGCACAGCCTGAACTCACTGCTGCAACCGAACGTAAGGTGTAAACACTTCCACACTTTCTTAAGGAAACGTTGTCACATATTCTCCTGTCAATCATTGTCAGTTCTGCACACACAATAACACAATAACACTCTGCCTTGCTTGGCAGAACAAAACACACTCAATACAGTTCCCTGAGGTGTGCCACCAGACTCTCAAAAGTACTGTGTGTGTGTGTGTGTGTGTCTGTGTGTGTGTGTGTGTGTGTGTGTCTGTGTGTGTGTGTCTGTGTCTGTGTGTGTGTGTGTGCGTGTGTGTGTGTGTGTGTGTGTGTGTGTGTGTGGCACAGACGCACACAGCCGGCGATCCTACTGTTATGTATCGAGTAGCGGGGGACGAATCCTTCACAAACAAAGTGTGTTTCAACGAGCGCTTAGGGAAGTGTAGCTCGGTACAAAAAGCGACTTCAAACTTAACGTGGGAGGGGAGCCGCTCCTCGCTGGGCTACTGAGGGACTGTTGTTCTCCACTAACACCGGGGGCTTCTGTCGTCGTTGGACATCGGCCACCAAATGTGCCGCTTCGTCTGCCAGCCGCAGCCATTGTTGGTGAGCTTTGTTATTCTTCCTCGCTGTTATTCTCAGGTTCTCTTTCCCCCTCCTCCTCCTCCTCCTCTCTGGCTCCCACACTCTCTCTCTCTACCTCCCTTTCTCTGTTTCTACCTCCCTCTCTCTCTCTCTCTCTCTCTCTCTCTGTCTCTGTCTCTATATCTCTCTCTCTCTCCCTCTCTCTCTGCCTCTACCTCCCTCTCTCTCTCTCTCTGTCTCTATATCTCTCTCTCTCTGTCTCTGTCTCTACCTCCCTCTCTCTCCCTCTCTCTACCTCCGTCTCTCTCTGTCTCTGTCTCTGTCTCTCTCCCTCTCTCTCTCTGTCTCTCTCTCTCTCTCCCTCTCTCTCTGCCTCTACCTCCCTCTCTCTCTCTCTGTCTCCCTCTCTGTCTCTCTCCCTCCCTGTCTCTCTCTCTCTCTCTCCCTCTCTCTCTCCCTCCCTGTCTCTCTCTCTCTCCCTCTCTCTCTCTCTCTCTCCCTCTCTCTCTCCCTCCCTGTCTCTCTCTCTCTCTCTCCCTCTCTCTCTCCCTCCCTGTCTCTCTCTCTCTCCCTCTCTCTCTCTCTCTCCCTCTCTCTCTCCCTCCCTGTCTCTCTCTCTCTCTCTCTCTCTCTCTCTCTCCCTCTCTCTCTCTGTCTCTCTCTTATTACGCCTTTAATCCTGCAGACACTCCTGAGGAGTTATGGAATCTGATATGAGCTACAACGTTTAATTAAAAATCGTAATTAAAGATGATCTAAATCATAAGCACACACACCTGCTCCGCTTCTTCTCAGACAGTGAGTCTGACAGTGCGAGGGGTTTAGGGTTGGACATGTGTTAAGTAGCTCTTCTTTCTTAATTGATTTGTACACCATATGCTTGATGTGTCAGGAGGGACTCTCTCTCTCTTCCTGGCCTCTCGCTGGTAGATGTGAAGCTGGGATGGGATTCATAGATGGTGGAGGGGAGACCCTTATGGTGTAGAAGACAGCACTCAATGAGCTTCCCACGGCTGTCAGAACTGCAGAGTCACTACCCATCTTCCGTCGGAGACTGAAGACCTCCATCTCTTCAGGTTACACCTTAACTGCTCCTCCTGAGACTTCTACTGCCCCCCAGCACTGCGTCTCCTGAGACACACGTTTTTTCCCCTTTACAGTACTCAAGTTGTAACAGAAAATTCAGGGGAGGTGGTGGATTTTATCATATGGGGACAGTGTTAGCATCCCCACAGCGTCAGTGACTTCAGTGTCAGTGACTTTGTGGTAAAAATGTCATTGCATGTGTGCGTGCCCCCCCCCCCTCCCTCGCCCACAGTATTTTACTCAATAAGTGCAAAACCAAATGTTGAAATAGCAGTAATACCACGCTCATTGATAAAATGACATAAGGGATGGAAAGGGGGGATGGCAGTTTTAGAAGGGGGATGATTTTTACAGTTTTTATTTCAGGGGGGGGACGCCATCCCCCCTCATCCCCCCTCAACTGGAGTACTGTGTGTAGATAGACGTCTTATCGCTGTATTAGATTAACCATCGACGACATTATTGGACAATTGTTCCCGTTTCCTCAAAAGGCAATCATCTCCTCAGATCAATATGCTTAGAGAGCTTGTTTCATCTAGTCGATTGAGATTCCTCAGACTAACCTCTTCATCTGTCTCCTGGTGCCAAGAGGAATAATCCTCTATTAGTCTAGTGACTTTGCTTTTGGTTTATGGGAGTAAATTATCATATTTATTTTTTCAGATGCTCTGGTGGTGGTAAACTCTGCAAAGTCCTTCATCGAACGGCATGATATCATAGTTACGTGGAGTGATATCATAGTTATGTGCGTTGTTGTGTAGCACATTCGAAACGGGCGGTTTGTTTATCGACATCCTGTATGACGGAGAGTCGAGGAGAGGCTCGGCATTGGCTTCAAGACGTCGATGTGCTGTTGTATACGTATCGAACTACATTAGTCAGATGGTACTGCAGAGCACTGCTGCTGCTGCTGGCTGAGACGGTTGTCCTCCTCCTCTCCTGTGGGATCACAGAGCATGTTAATCAGTCATGCCTCTGCTCACCAGCGCTAGAAGCACCTTCAGACTGCCGTCAGAGCAGAGGAGGCAAGGAGAGGAGAGGAGAGGAGAGGAGAGGAGAGGAGAGGAGAGGAGAGGAGAGGTAAGGAGAGGAGAGGAGAGGAGAGGAGAGGAGAGGTAAGAAGAGGAGAGGAGAGGTAAGGAGAGGAGAGGAGAGGAGAGGAGAGGAGAGGTAAGGAGAGGAGAGGAGAGGAGAGGAGAGGAGAGGTAAGGAGAGGAGAGGAGAGGTAAGGAGAGGAGAGGAGAGGAGAGGAGAGGTAAGGAGAGGAGAGGAGAGGAGAGGAGATGAGGGGAGAGGAGAGGTAAGGAGAGGAGAGGAGAGGAGAGGAGAGGAGAGGAGAGGAGAGGAGAGGAGAGGAGAGGAGAGAAGAGAAGAGGAGAGGAGATGTAAGGAGAGGAGAGGAGAGGAGAGGTAAGGAAAGGAGAGGAGAGGAGAGGAGAGGAGAGGAGAGGAGAGGAGAGGAGAGGAGAGGGGAGGAGAGGAGAGGAGAGGAGAGGAGAGGAGAGGTAAGGAGAGGAGAGGAGAGGAGAGGTAAGGAGAGGAGAGGAGAGGAGAGGAGAGGAGAGGAGAGGAGAGGAGAGGAGAGGAGAGGGGTAACTGCCTCCTGTCTTCTACTGCAGACTTGAGGACTGAATCACACAGCTCTCCATATTCCTAAACATGGTCTGCTGCTAGGGTTTTTGTTTTGCTTTTCCCGGGGCTCAAAGACGCTGACAATATGGGAAAAACAGAAACAACAAGCAACAGATAACATGAGCACATAGAACACAGAGTTAACGAACAGGCACAGGGAACAATTAACACAGCAATGTCCAGGGGGGGGAGGGAGGGGGGTGGCAGGGTTAGGGGAGGTGGTTAGGGGTAGGGGAGGTTGTATGCGACTATGCGTGGGAGAACAGGTAGGTTTTGAGGTGGCAAAAGTAGTCTTGACACTATGGTATCGTGACTGCTTTTCACATCTCGTATGCTCAGTATGAGAGCCTTCTCTAAGGCCGCCCCTAGGCTCTGGAATAGTCTCCCCCTCCACATCACATCCGCCCAGAGCATCGAGGCTTTTGAAAAACTAGTCAAAACACATCTCTTCTCCCTGGCCTTTGACCTGAGGTGAGCCTGCCTTCCCGACACTGCACTCTTTGCACTTTTATTTGTACTGCACCTTGCTGCTTTTAGTGTATTTTATCTATTTCATCTGTTTTCTTTAATCTGTATGTTATCTCTTTTATCTTGTTTTTGTCTTTATCTTTTATCTGTTAACCACTTTGGGCGGCTGTTGTCGTGGTACATTTTGTGCTATATAAATAAACGTTACTTACTTACTCTGAGTACAAAAACTAACAACTAACTGACGGACTAAATGAGCCCTAATCTGGAAAAGTGATCATGTTACACAGTATATAGAGTATATATTATACTGTAGGCATTCTATCTTGTCTTGTCACTAGCTCTTCCTTCTCATTATCAGAGAGATCACACCGCAGAGAACGGACTAAGTAGTGAGAAAACCAGCAGATGTGGTGAGATCCTTTTAGATATGGATGTCAATTATGTAGAGAACTCAGAGGAGGAAGGAAGCTAATGTAATGTTGTTGTGTAATGTGAATACAACACCTGGTCCCCCTCTAAACAGAAACACTTTCCTCAAGTGTTCTTTCCTGAGAACTATCTTCTCATAGTTGCTGAGAATTTAAAATGGCTAATTTACCAAATGGATATCTTATTAGCTTCAAATGAAGGCTTTGCTGGCCTGCAGTTGCTGCAGCTTTTAAACCCTTTTAACCCTTTTTGTTTTGTATCCCTCTTCTTACCTCGTTGCTTCCATCAGCGTTGCTTTGATAGTACTCAGATACTGTCATCTTCTCTTTTTATTTTTAAGTATTTTTTTCTGAGTGGGGTGACAGTCCCACTCATGTTTTTCTTGAACAGATGTAGTGAAGAAGACAGACAGGAAAGTAAGGAGAAGAAGGGAGAGAGAGAGAGAGAGAGGGCATGTCAGCAGGGCATGGGCCGGATTCTAACCCATGACGACATGGGCATAATGTGTGCACCGCAGTGCTAGACCCCTGGACCACCCCAGAGCACATACCGTTGACTTCTGATTGATGCAACAACTTTAGACTGTCATGGCAGCAGGCACTGACCCAGAGCAAGTCAAACATATTTAATTGTATTGAGTGAATTACCGTTACACTTATCATAGTCATTATCATAGTTATTACCGTACACTTATCCTAGTCTAGTGGAGTAACCAGAAAGAGGCTCTTTCGATGCTTGTTTTGCACAACTGACTGCACAACAACTTAAGGCCAAAACACCAAGACGCTGAACACCAAGACGCTGAACACCAAGACGCTGAACACCAAGACGCTGAACACCAAGACGCTGAACACCAAGACGCTGAACACCAAGACGCTGAACACCAAGATGCTGAACACCAAGACGCTGAACACCAAGATGCTGAACACCAAGACGCTGAACACCAAGATGCTGAACACCAAGATGCTGAACACCAAGACGCTGAACACCAAGACGCTGAACACCAAGACGCTGAACACCAAGACGCTGAACACCAAGACGCTGAACACCAAGACGCTGAACACCAAGACGCTGAACACCAAGACGCTGAACACCAAGACGCTGAACACCAAGATGCTGAACACCAAGATGCTGAACACCAAGATGCTGAACACCAAGACGCTGAACACCAAGACACTGAACACCAAGACACTTAACACCAAGACACTGAACACCAAGATGCTGAACACCAAGACGCTGAACACCAAGACGCTGAACACCAAGATGTTGAACACCAGTCTGTTTCTGGAGTCACAGAGGCTCCAGAAACAGAAACAGCTCCAAGAAGCCTGTAAGACCCAGGACGCGGAGGTCAGGATGAGTGTGAGGAATGACAACATGCCTGTGTTGAGACGCCAGCCTGTGTTGAGACGCTAGCCTGAGTTGAGACGCTAGCCTGTGTTGAGACGCTAGCCTGTGTTGAGACGCCAGCCTGTGTTGAGACGCTAGCCTGTGTTGAGACGCTAGCCTGTGTTGAGACGCCAGCCTGTGTTGAGACGCTAGCCTGCACAGCAGAAGGGAGACGCAAGGTAGGGACAGGGGAGATGGCTAAGGGTAGGGGAGGCTGTATGCATGTCCAGGGGGGGGGGGGGGGGGGCGGGGGTGGCCGGGATGGGGGAGATGGCTAGGGCTAACTTTCTTTTACTCACACACACTCATGCTCTTAAAAATTCAAATTCAAAGTTAACAGAGAGTGAACAGGCAGCGAGATGGATGCAGCACTTCTGTCAAGTCCTCAACTGCCCTGAACCAGAACACCCTGCCCCCTCCTACCCCCACATCTGCAGATAACACAAGTACACACACCTCTAGTAAGTATGTAACTAACCCCAGGGGCAGAGGTTTCTGACCCGGACCCTTCTACACGGTCCGCCAATAAACCTCCACATTCAATATCAACCTCTGCTTCCTGCTCTCACGTTGTTGTCTAACCTTGTTCTCTCCGTCGTAAAAACCTCGGAGGATATGTTACAGCAGCTTTTACCATATTACCATGGAAATTATTTATACTGTGTACGCCTTGGAAATATTCCCATGGCAAGTAAACATGGATATCTTCTTTCAAGGAAAGGCCCATGATCTGTTTATTCCAAAACATACTGTTCACTGTTCAACCCCCCCAGTATACAAGCTACTGTTGTGTTCTAGACCCCCAGTATACAGACTACTGTTGTGGAAAGAGACATTAACAAAGAACACATAACATTGTAAGTTTAAGGTTGTTCATGTAACAGGGGAAATGGAATAAGGCGTCTGCTAAATGCCCCCCAAAAATAAATGTAAATGTAAATGAAAGACACATGGTCTTACCGCTATGACAAGTGGACATCGTCAAGGTCCAAGGACAGGACAGGACGACCTCATCACCAGAGAGTGTTTACTAACCACCTCCACAGCTTTGGTATGGCTCTATCTTCTCCTTCTAGGAAAGGAATCTCTTGAACGCTAGCTGACATGTTTGAATGCTAGCTGACATGTTTGAATGCTTGCTGACAATGCTTGCAGGCATTCACATTGACCGCCAACTGTCCTTTAAGTCCCATATCTCAAAGCTAGTCTCTAAGCTCAAGGTGAGGTTAGGTTTGTATTTTAGAAACAAATCATGCTTTTCCCACGGAACCAGGACATATCTTGTATCAACAACCTTCTTACCTCTGCTAGAGTATGGTGACCTCCTCTACATGAATGCTTCTGCTCAATGTCTGCATTCTAATGTCTGTATTCTAATGTCTGCATTCTAATGTCTGCATTCTAATATCTGCATTCTAATGTCTGCATTCTAATGTCTGCATTCTAATGTCTGCAATCTAATGTCTACATTCTAATGTCTACATTCTAATGTCTGCATTCTAATGTCTGCATTCTAATGTCTGCATTCTAATGTCTGTATTCTAATGTCTGCATTCTAATGTCTGCATTCTAATGTCTGCATTCTAATGTCTGCAATCTAATGTCTGCAATCTTTGGATTCTGTGTATCATTGTGCCTTGAGATTTGTCTCTGGTTGTAAACACCTTACTCATCACTGCACATTGTATATAACAGCGGACTGGCCATCCTTGTATGTACGCAGGTAAACCCATTGGTTGAGCTTCATATAAGTAAGTGAGTAGTAAGTAATGTTTATTTATATAGCACAACATTTACAACGACAACAGCCGCCCAAAGTGCTTAACAGATAAAAGAGAAAGAGAAAAACTGATGAAATAGATAAAATACACTAAAAGCAGCAAGGCGCAGTACAAATAAAAGTTCAGCAGGCTCACCTCAGGTGGCGGCTCTGGAATATATAAACCTCTCCTTGGCCTGGTCCCTACCTATCTGTGTACATCATACATCATACATCTCCTCAGAAAGCATCCACATTACAGCCTCCGCTCACAGGACACTTTACAACTGCATGTTCCACGTGCTCGTCCTGAGCTGGGCAAAAAAGTGTTTAAGTACGCTGCCCCCTCTGCCTGGAATACTCTCCAGAAAGACTTACAATTAAAATAACTCATCAGTTATGATGCTTTCATAACGATTTTAAAGGTCTTAGAAGGTGAAAGTATTGGAAGTTGTCATTGGTTTTAATTCAGTATCTGTGCCCGCCCAAAGCTGCTTTTAATGTCTTGTTATTTTCTATGATGTCTGTCTGTGTGTTGAGGAGGCGTGTGGGGACATGTGCATTGT
The DNA here is from genome assembly GCF_963989245.1 of Nansenia antarctica. Classification (NCBI taxonomy): domain Eukaryota; kingdom Metazoa; phylum Chordata; class Actinopteri; order Argentiniformes; family Microstomatidae; genus Nansenia; species Nansenia antarctica. The sequence continues at coordinate 862,759 of NC_137689.1, forward strand.
ATCCTATTCTGACTGATTGTGTAAATGCAATATTTATATATATTAATGTATTCACAGTGTTGTATTACAATATGGTTATGTACCATAACATTGCAACCTATTTGGGGACAAAACAATTTCTACATAATGTTATACATTTGAATATGTAACATGGCCTCATGGAGCTGAAACAGACAGTATATAAACACCATGTTGATGGTTGTGTTTTAAATGTAGCGTTTAACTGATGCTCTGTAAGAGATATTCATATGATAGCTCAACCTGTGTGTGTCGTTTTGGTGGAAAGAATCAGTTTTGAGATGAAGACATTTTGTGAGTTTTGACAAAAACGGTCATCTCTTTTCAGTTTGGTGTTTCAGAGTTTTGAGACACAGCAGCTATAGTTGCAGGAAACGTGTTTAAAGTTTAAACTATCGGTAAAAAAACAGTAATAGGAGAGGAGCTATGCAGCACATTGATAAACACCATTATCAGCTTGGACCCAAGCACCTGTTTCACCAATATTTGTTAAACAGATGCAATTAACCTCATTGACGGCCGCAGAAATGTTTGTCCAACGGCTGAGCTGCATAAAGACTGGGAAAGGTCTACTAACAGTCCCCGAGCAGCCATAGCAACCCCATCACACCATCTGCTCTGTGTGGGTGTGTGCGTGTGTGTGTGTGTGTGGTGTGTGGTGTCTGTGTCTGTGTGTGTGTGTGGTGTGTGTGTGTGTGTGTGTGTGTGTGTGGATGTGTGTGGATGTGTGTGTGGGTGTGTGTGTGTGTGTCTGTGTGTGTGTGTGTGTGTGTGGTGTGTCTGTGTGTGGTGTGTCTGTGTGTGTGGGTGTGTGTGTGTGTATGTGTGTGTGTGGTGTGTGGTGTCTGTGTCTGTGTGTGTGTGCGGTGTGTGTGTGTGGTGTATGTGTCTGTGTGGTGTGTGTGTGTGTGTGTGTGTGTGTGTGTGTGTCTGTGTGTGTGGTGTGTCTGTGTGTGTGGTGTGTCTGTGTGTGGTGTATGTGTCTGTGTGGTGTGTGTGTGTGTGTGTGTGTATGTGTGTGTGTGTGTGTCTGTGTGTGTGTGTGTCTGTGTGTGTGTGTGTGTGGTGTATGTGTCTGTGTGGTGTGTGTGTGTGTGTGTGTGTGTGTGTGTGTGTGGTGTGTCTGTGTGTATGGTGTGTGTGTGTGGTGTATGTGTCTGTGTGGTGTATGTGTCTGTGTGGTGTGTGTGTGTGTGTGTCTGTGTGTGTGGTGTGTCTGTGTGTGTGTGGTGTGTGTGTGTGGTGTATGTGTCTGTGTGGTGTGTGTCTGTGTGTGTGGTGTGTGTGTGTGTGTGTGCGGTGTGTGTGTGTGGTGTGTGGTGTCTGTGTCTGTGTGTGTGTGCGGTGTGTGTGTGTGTGTGTGTGTGAGGCACAGAACAGGGAAGTGATGGTAGATAATGCAGTAGAGAGAAGAAGAAGAGTGCTGCACAATACTGAAGCCGTGTTGAAAGGCAGCGTTGGTCATCTGCTGCAGAGCCGTAGTGAGAGAGAGCAGAGCCGTAGTGAGAGAGAGCAGAGCTGTAGTGAGAGAGAGAGACCAGAGCCGTAGCGAGAGAGACCAGAGCCGTAGTGAGAGAGAGAGACCAGGGAGAGACCAGAGCCGTAGTGAGAGAGAGAGACCAGGGAGAGACCAGAGCCGTAGTGAGAGAGAGAGACCAGGGAGAGACCAGAGCCGTAGTGAGAGAGAGAGACCAGGGAGAGACCAGAGCCGTAGTGAGAGAGAGAGACCAGGGAGAGAGAGCAGAGCCGTAGAGAGAGAGACCAGAGCCGTAGTGAGAGAGAGCAGAGCCGTAGTGAGAGAGAGCAGAGCCGTAGAGAGAGAGACCAGAGCCGTAGTGAGAGAGAGCAGAGCCGTAGAGAGAGAGAGCAGAGCCGTAGAGAGAGAGAGCAGAGCCGTAGTGAGAGAGAGCAGAGCCGTAGAGAGAGAGAGCAGAGCCGTAGTGAGAGAGAGCAGAGCCGTAGAGAGAGAGACCAGAGCCGTAGAGAGAGAGACCAGAGCCGTAGAGAGAGAGACCAGAGCCGTAGTGAGAGAGAGCAGAGCCGTAGTGAGAGAGACCAGAGCCGTAGAGAGAGAGACCAGAGCCGTAGTGAGAGAGAGAGACCAGGGAGAGAGAGCAGAGCCGTAGAGAGAGAGACCAGAGCCGTAGTGAGAGAGAGCAGAGCCGTAGTGAGAGAGAGCAGAGCCGTAGTGAGAGAGACCAGAGCCGTAGAGAGAGAGAGCAGAGCCGTAGAGAGAGAGACCAGAGCCGTAGAGAGAGAGAGAGACCAGAGCCGTAGTGAGAGAGAGCAGAGCCGTAGAGAGAGAGACCAGAGCCGTACTGAGAGAGACCAGAGCCGTAGAGAGAGAGAGCAGAGCCGTAGAGAGAGAGAGCAGAGCCGTAGAGAGAGAGACCAGAGCCGTAGAGAGAGAGAGCAGAGCCGTAGTGAGAGAGAGCAGAGCCGTACTGAGAGAGACCAGAGCCGTAGTGAGAGAGACCAGAGCCGTAGTGAGAGAGACCAGAGCCGTAGAGAGAGAGTCCAGAGCCGTAGAGAGAGAGACCAGAGCCGTAGAGAGAGAGAGCAGAGCCGTAGAGAGAGAGACCAGAGCTGTAGTGAGAGAGAGCAGAGCCGTAGTGAGAGAGAGCAGAGCCGTAGAGAGAGAGTCCAGAGCCGTAGTGAGAGAGTCCAGAGCCGTAGAGAGAGAGTCCAGAGCTGTAACGAGAGAGAGCAGAGCTGTAGTGAGAGAGAGAGCAGAGTCGTGATGAGAGAGTCCAGAGCCGTAGTGAGAGAGAGAGACCAGAGCCGTAGAGAGAGAGACCAGAGCCGTAGTGAGAGAGTCCAGAGCCGTAGAGAGAGAGACCAGAGGGCTTGGCAAGGGCGCTGGGACAATCATCCCTTTGAATTAAAACCTAATCCAATAATTACCAATAGGCAAAACTAGACACTTATTTGATCATAACAGGCCCAGCAGGTGTCAGGATGACACATCACACCAGCAGAACTTCCTCTACCAGCCGTATGGAAGTAGGCCGAGATGTGTATATATATACAGTATATGCTCACGTTAAGAAACTCAGATATATTCTCCAAATCTAACGCTGCGTACCACGATGGCCTCCGCGCTCTGGGCCAATTAAACCACACAGTGTTTGATAATGATAGGCTGTCAGATCAGATAGGAGAGTATTAAACATTGAGTGCTGTACTGATGTGCAGGTAAATATGCAGACCCGCTTCATAGGAAGGCTTGGAGAGCCTCGACACAGAGACTAGAGAGACCACCCTGAGAGAGGTCAGATTCCACTTCTTCAACCCATGGTCATGCTAAGGCTGTGAGGCTGCTCTCTATGCACTACATCTCCCACCTGTGAACATCACAGTCTCAACAGGTTCATGCGCTTGACATCTGCCCAGAGGCTTTTAAAACCTTAGCTAAGACGTGTCTCTTCTCCCTGGCCTTTGACCTGAGTTGAGCCTGCCTCCCGACAACTGCACTTTTCTGCACTTTTATTTCTGCACCTGTTGTATTCTGTATTGCATCTTGTTTTTGTTTTTGTGTATTTTTATTTGTTGTTTTCTTTTTATTAGTGTTTTATCTGTTAAGCACTTTGGGCGGCTGTTTGTCGTTGTAAATGTACTAAGAAATGTACTGGAAATCATGTCAAGTCATGTTTATTTATCTAGCTATATAAATAAACATGACTTGACTTGACATGATTTCCGATACATTTCTTAGTCGTAGAAGCTAATAGAAGATACATATTAACATATTGTATATTATGTCTAACAACAATAGAGTTGTGACTGGGTTTACAGAGAGGAAACAAAAAGGGAAATTAAATTAAATTACAGGAATGCCTGAAGGCAACTGAGACAAATGATCAGGTGATAATTATTATCTGACTGAAATGATACAATACTGTGAGAAAACGGATACAAAACTTTTCTATGATAAAAAGTCAGACGTGTTAATTAAACAGTTCAACAGTTATGATATAATAGAAACTTTAACAGTTAAATGTGCTGCCTACAACTGGAACTATGGATTTGATAAAAACATAAATATTCATGAGAGCCTGGATCAGTGCAGATGGAGGTGGCAGAGACAATGGTGAAACCTGACTAAAGTTAAAGTTCTGTTTTCTGAGTGAGGCAGTCCCATCATCAGTCCCATCATCAGTCCCATCATCAGTCCCACTCATATCTGTCATTGTATTGGACAGATACAGTGAAGACAGACAGGAAAGTAAGGAGAAGAAGGGAGAGAGGGCATGTCAGCAGGGCATGGGCCGGATTCTAACCCATACCTACATATGTGTGCACTGTAGACAGCGGTGCTAGACCACTGGACCACCCCAGGCCACGATAGTGGATATCTTAGGGTGTGTTTTTGCTTGACTTGGAATCGGAGTTTAGGATCAAATTCGCTTTGCTCTGCGTCGTTTGGAGCTGTGAGAACGCGCATTCGAAGTCTCTCCCGGAGCAAACAACCAACGGATGCTCCGCTTGAAAAGGGTGGTTTCGCTCCTGTTAGAAACTTGTCTGCTAGTCATCTTACCCATGACGTTCTAGTTGAAGTCTTCCTCTGTAAGGTCAGACAGGTGACTGGGTCTTCACAGACAGACAGGTGACTGGGTCTTCACAGACAGACAGGTTACTGGGTCTTCACAGACAGACAGGTGACTGGGTCTTCACAGACAGACAGGTGACTGGGTCTTCACAGACAGACAGGTGACTGGGTCTTCACAGACAGACAGGTGACTGGGTCTTCACAGAGGGCAGCTTGGTCTTCACAGACAGACAAGTGACTGGGGGTGAATCCCAATTCACCCCTCCGGCTCCGTTTTCACCCCTTCGGCTCCGTTTTGCGCGTTCACGTGTAGGGGTAGTGCCGTCCCAATTCATTTTACATGGAGTGTTAGGGATAGGGTTAGGGCTTGCCATGGCTCCATTTGGAGAAAATCTGGACCCACGTTCCATTCGGAGCCATGAGACTCCCTTCCGGCATGCATTGCGAATCATCTACAGAAATGTTATTTTCGCTCTCGTAAATACGGAAGCTAGCCTGAAACAGAAGGAAAGATTGTACTGTAGAAGGCAGACAGACACAAACTGAGTCTAGCAGGTGAGCCATCCCGTATGCATGGTCAGGGTGGTACTGAACTATCATCCTCTCTAGAACATTCCACACATTTCACACCTAGAGGCACTTGGCACGTCTTGTTGTTGTGGTAGCAACAGTAGTAGATTCCACGCTAAGGTGGATTACATTGAGCATAGTTTCTAAATGGTAAATGGACTGACTTATATAGCGCCTTATTGTAAAGAGCTTTACAACGGCCTCTCATTCACCCGTTCACACACACATTCACACACCAACGGCGGCAAGCTACCATGCAAGGCACCGGCCTGCTCATTTGGGTTCAGTGTCTTGCCCAAAGACACCTCAACATGTGGCCAGCCGGGGATCAAACCGCCGATCTGCCAACCTTGCAATCATTAGACGCCAGCTCTACCTCTTCCTGAGACACAACCGCCCCTGTTTTTAACGTTATCACTAGTAAATGCATAATTAATTTGGTGGTGATGATACTGTACATTGATCATCATTTCCCTAAAACATGAAAGACAGAATCATGAGGGGTATATAAAAAGACGGTTACACACAAAAGGAGTTACCATAGCAACAGCACAGCGCGATGCACAACTGCACATAAATGTTTATTATTCAGATTGAAAACATTTATGGGTGAAAAACTGCGCCTTTTTTAGTAGTTTAGTCACTACAGGCGAAAAACACTGAATGAAATCATCGTCTGTATGGAGAGAAGTGGAGGATCTCTTTACAGGGAAACAACCTGGAGGAGAAGCAGAGGAATAAAAAGAGAGAGAGACGTGTCAGAGGGGAGCAATGAAAACAAGTTAATAATAGAATAGGAAGTGTAGTTGAAATACAGCCAACAGCCTTTATAGCCCAGAGAAAAACCCCTAAATACTGGATTTGAAGGCGCTGTTAAAGGTGCGCAGAACAGCACCAAGACTCTGAGGCGCCTGGCAGTTCCCCCTGAATCACAACAGCTTTCACCCACCATAATTATCGACTTTTCAAGTGAGGAGTATTGGACATTATAATGGGGGTGAAATTGTTTGTAACCGTTTGTTTTCCCCTCAAAAGAGGGAGAATTCATCACTTTAAAACAAGTCACAGAAATATATCCCTTCCTTTTGGGGGGCTAGATCTGTTGTTCCACTGAGTTTGACAGAAACAACAGAAAACAGCATCGTTAGAGATGATAGAGATATTAGAGATGATTTTGGGGGTGTTGTCTTGCATTGGGTTTTGGTTAAAACATGCTAACAGTTAGCTATTAGCTACCGTGCCCAGATAAACAACAGACACACAACAGTACATCATTAGGATTCATGTGAGTTATCCTAAAAACACTCAGGAGAGTTATTGTTATCTCTGACAGAATAATAAAGGCATTATAAAAAAAAAATGCACTTAAAAAAAGTGCCACTGACTGTATTGGTTCCTAGAGCTTCAGGAATCTAAATTAAAGTGAGTGTCTCTCAGCCGGAGCCGGAGTGATTAAGTACAGCGGCTCCCAGGCGCCAGGCCTCACCTTGTTTGTCCTGCCGGCCAGATTAAAAAGGGAAGAGAACCTCTGCTGTCTGCGGGGACGTCGGCTAACACACATCGATCCATAACAACGTATACTTGAGAGATTAACTACACATCATCCTGACATCCGCCGCTTAATCAGGGAGGACATTTCACCCAACTCCCACGTCGGACTTGCCACTACACATTTGGGGCTGAATAGAAAATTCTCTACTAGTCGATGAAACATAATACTTCATCCAAGTCAGCGGGGGGAAGGATGGTAGCGGTGGGGGGAAGGATGGTAGCGTGGGGTGACCCCCCCCCGGGGGAAGGATGGTAGCGTGGGGTGACCCCCCCCCGGGGGGAGGATGGTAGCGTGGGGTGACCCCCCCCCCGGGGGGAGGATGGTAGCGTGGGGTGACCCCCCCCGGGGGGAGGATGGTAGCGTGGGGTGACCCCCCCCGGGGGGAGGATGGTAGCGTGGGGTGACCCCCCCCGGGGGGAGGATGGTAGCGTGGGGTGACCCCCCCCCGGGGGGAGGATGGTAGCGTGGGGTGACCCCCCCCCCGGGGGGAGGATGGTAGCGTGGGGTGACCCCCCCCCCGGGGGGAGGATGGTAGCGTGGGGTGACCCCCCCCCGGGGGGAGGATGGTAGCGTGGGGTGGTTTCTTCATCCTGGCTGCCACGAGAGGCAGCCACCGTAACATGAGTGGTAGAGGAAAGTGGTTAACCAACTTGGAGCACTTCATACTTGCTTTTAAGACATTTCATGTTATAGAGGTTGATGTATTATATATTGCCTGTCATATTCAACGTCCAGTAATTCCCTTCTTCCTACATAGTACATGTGAAAGTACACGTGTTAAACTGTGAACAGGACAATTTGTCACAAGAAGAACAGAACTTTCCTGTTTCTAAGCAGCGTCTCTCGGTGGACCGTAGCCGTAGAGTTTCATAAATTAAATAAAACTGTGAAAAGCAAAAGCTCAGAGACGGGCAGAAGCACCCTTAATAAAGCTCAAATAATTAGACAAAGTTATTACATTTCATATTGCTGCTTTATTAACTTAGGGGAGTTTATGCCCTTAAACTATGTTCTCTCACTTTTAATCATGACCCTGGCAATTATTTTATGCGTTGTGTCGACTCTACTAGTCAATTAAGAAACTGTTTGACAAAAATGTTTCTGTTCTTTCAGAGAAGCATGAATTCCTAAGCCACCGTTTAATTCTCCAGAGACAATTTAATGTCGGGAGCTTTTCCTCAATGTTAAAACTTTACTGGGTAATTGGGGTGCCAGTGATGTGTCTTAGCAGCAAGTTTCCGGTATGATGTATTAGCATATTGTTGCCGGTCAAATTATCTAATAAACCGTTTGTTAAGATGGGGAGTTCAATGAGAAGGTCAAAAGGTGTTAAGTTGTTTTGGGCTGTGCTTCAAAATAAAACAGTCTAACCAAACAGCGCCTGGCCTGACTAACCCCTTAAACAACTCATCAATTGATCGAAAATAAATCCAGATGATCGTTCCTTATCTCTGTAGCTGGCCTGGGAACAGCCGGGCGTTCAGCCCAACATCCGCTCCCCAGGGGTGAGTTCCTGATCGCTGTGTAGCAGTCAGTTCCCTAGCATACAATGGACTGAACCAGACCTTAGTGACCAGCACAGATCTTTGTTTAAACCTCCACCTCTTCCTCTTACACATAAGTTGACCTCACAGTGAGAAACAACATTTTGAAAGACTAAAGTCTCCAATCTTCACCTCACACATCACTCTGTTTGTGTCTCAAGTCCAGACATCATGTGTGCATTAAGAACAAGTGTTAAATGTTGGTTATTGCGTATTGGCTAAAACCATAACAATCGGACTACACACTGTGAGCGGTGGAATCATACGCTGTCAGACAGGGTTCATGTTATCAAGGAAGCAACTTTTATTGTGGGAATGGTCACATATATAGGATCAGCTGGCTCAATCATTCATGTCACACAGCTGGTGTCAATCAATCAATTATGCCCCACTCACACTGGGATAGGGATGACTGGAGAGCACACTCATGTCAACAACAAGGACTATTTGGGACCACAACAACAAAAGAGCAGTAATAAAAATGTGGTGCATAGAAGTTCTCTTTAGAGCTGGTTCTGGGGGTCCTGAAAGCACATATGGATTATATATTATACATATTAGGATCTGAAAGGTTTGGAAAGAGGGATTACTAGGGCTGTACAGATTAATCAACTAATCAACTAATGCTTTAGTTAAAAACTAATTTAAGTCAATACCAATCTGATTTCTATAAACAGTTGGAGACCGGAGCACACAAAGCTGAAGCTTGACTAAATGACATGCAGCCAAGTAAACAGATATATTCTCTCTCTCTCTCTCTCTCTCTCTCTATATATATATATATATATATATGTTACGGTACATGTGGGAATACGGTACATGTGGGAAAACTAGGGTTAGGTGCTAGGGTGCTAGGGTTAGGGTTAGGGGTAGGGGTAGGGTTAAGGTTAAGGTTAGACATGCCAGCATGTACCAAGTCGACGTAGCACCTAACCCTAACCCTAGTTTTCCCACATGTACCGTAACATATATATATATATATATATATATATATATATATATAGATGCTATATCAAGGAAGCTCAAGGTTCAAGCAATTGGCACTCTTAATCTACTGAACTAGGGGTTCATAATGTTATAAGAAAGTCCTACATACATTTATGTATATATATATATCTCTGGGATTGTGTTTTCATTTGCAATACAGACACCAGTAGAAGGATTACTGCTTCTAACAGTGATTGGGAAGACCAACACAACATCCAGATCTCTAACATCCATCCAGATCTGTAACAGGACTCACAGCACATCCAGGCCCAGAGAAAGGCAAGATGAGCAGCCAGCGTAAACGCTGGATTGCAGCAGCAGTAACCTGAAGCAGCAGACATAATACAGTACCACGGCACATCGCTTTTCACGGACACACCTAACGGACCCTCGAGGCTTCCTGACTTTATGGACTCTGGCATTTGTCAGCAGTGGGATGGAGAGAATAAAAAAGGAGAGAGAGAGAGGAGAAAAAAAAAAAGGGCTTAAGGTAATATATATTTTCTTTTAGTATTAAATGAAGAAGAGAGATCCACCCTGTGCCGGGCCCTGTCCTGATGTGGCACGGCTCATTAGCCGCTGCAGACTGGGGCTGTGTGGCAGATGAACATTAGCTTCACAGCTCATAACGTGGAACTGCAGTCTTCAGGCAATTTGGATGTTACCAGTTCCTCTCCGAAACCCCCCGGGAGCTTTTAAAAACTACGTTCCTCTCCTCTCGACCTGTCAGTCAGACGGGCGCAGGGAGGAGAAAGCCTCCACCGCTAATTTACTTCCTGCTACACCCCCCCCAACCCCGCGGACCAGACTGAGGGGGTGGGTGGGATTATTATTTCATTCATTTTATTCATACCGTCACTTTTTATACACACGCATTACAGGAGATTGAGTCAGCCAGGAAGTTGCATTCACTCTTCATCAACTGAATCCTAAACTTTGATCATAACACATTTGGAACCAGAATGGAACTGTTACCGTGTTTTGTCATGTGTGCATGAGGAGCAGAGCTTTCTCTGAGGAACATACAGTAAATGGACTGACTTATATAGTCGCCTTATTCCAAAGCGCTTTACAACGGCCTCTCATTCACACACCCATTCACACACCAATGGCGGCCAAGCTACCATGCAAGGCACCGGCCCGCTCACTGGGAGCAATTTGGGGGTTCAGTGTCTTGCCCAAGGACACTTCGACATGTGGCCAGCCGGGGCTCGAACCGCCAATCTGCCAACCTTGAGATCATTAGACGGCGACTCTACCTCCTGAGACACTGCCACCCTTTAGTAAAAGTTGCTGTACTACTACACATGTACCGTGTACTACACAGGAAGCGCCCAGCATACTGTGGGCTCATCATGTTAAGCACACCTTAAACACCATCGCTAAGCACTTATGCAACGTGACCTAAAGCGGGGTGCTGTTAGCCAGACTACGCCTACGTCTGCTGGTCTCCTACCTCCTACCTCCTACCTGCTCGGGCTCACGGTGTCTCTGATGATGGCGGTGCTCTCACTCTGCCTCACTCTGCCTCCTACTCGTGGGAGACTGGGTGTTGGCAGCCCATCTGGATGTTTTCATTAGTGGCGCTTTTCATCAGTGCAGGCGTGAGCCGGCATCCAACAGGTGTCTCATATGTTGGAGAGAGAGGCTGTTGTTGGAGAGGACGCCCTCTAGAGAGGGTCGTGTCGCTTAGAGGTAGACCCGGGGATTTGACGTCATGCAGGAATGAAGCCACGGCAACTTTTACTGAAGGGCGTCTGTGTCTCAGGAGGTAGAGGCTGTGTCTCAGGAGGTAGAGGCTGTGTCTCAGCAGGTAGAGGCTGTGTCTCAGCAGGTAGAGGCTGTGTCTCAAGAGGTAGAGGCTGTGTCTCAGGAGGTAGAGGCTGTGTCTCAGGAGGTAGAGGCTGTGTCTCAGGAGGTAGAGTCGCCGTCTAATGATCGCAAGGTTGGCAGATCGGCGGATAGAGCCCCGGCTGGCCACATGTCGAAGTGTCCTTGGGCAAGACACTGAACCCCAAAATTGCTCCCAGTGAGCGGGCCGGCCGGCCTGGTAGCTTACCTACCTCGCCATTGGTGTGTGAATGTGTGTGTGAATGGGTGAATAAGAGGCCGTTGTAAAGCGCTTTGGATAAAGGCGCTATATAAGTGCAGTCCATTAAAGACATTTGGAGTAGAGATGTGAACAGTGGCAGGCTCTCGTTAGTTGGTGCATACGCAGCATCGTGATACATTTATTTTCTCCTCTCGTTTCTCGATCGTTTCCATGTTTAAACTGTCTCTAGCAGTCTCTCCCTGCTCTTTACCTATTGACATCCTATCCCAGAGTGCACCTGTAAACTGCAGCGTCCAGTAAACGTTCTACCTCTATGGATACAGACAGATCGAGCAGGGCGTAATCCTTGCGTCGGTGTGTAGATACATCTACATTACGCTGACATACAGTGACTGGGACCATTTCCAGAGTTATATAATGTACTTCTCTCCCTTACCATTTACAGCAAATGTACGACCCAATTATGGGTCACAGGCAATCTGCTGTATATTCACTGATAAAGGTTTCTGTGGGAACGGCAAGTGGATAATTATCCTGTGAAAGTGTTGGATTAGACTAACAGGTGGAATGTAACCTTGTCTGTTATGGTGAAGATTGGCTGCTAAAGCGTGCTGCTATTCTTAGGCCGTGGATATACTGCCAACTCTGAGCAACTGAACTAACTTACATCTCTCCCAGTCTTAACCTGAACATACATGCACATACATGCACATACATGAACATACATGAACATACATGAACATACATGAACATACATGTGTCTGTTGCTCTCGTCTGTAACAGGACTTACATGTGTGACGAGATTAAGCACCAGAAATATGACTGACACGTTTAGGTGTAATGTGTATGGAGCGTTATATTACTGCTATAATGCAGTGTGTGTATGAGGCGTTAAAAAAATGTTCTATCTTTGCACTCTATCAAATTTCAGGACCCTCCTTTCATGACTTTTCCTAGATACAGTATGTGCGTTCTACCACCCAGTATCCTTACATCTTCAAAATCACATCAGGATAAGCTAGTATGAAGCTATTTTGCTAAAATAAATTCTGTGTAGGAGGCAGGCTAATTTACAAGGCACGCGAACTAGTGGTCATTATGTGTAAGTAGCAGCTTCCCATTGTGAAGACTATGGTCATTTGACCCCCGAGGCGGCTCTTATAGTAGGTAAAAAGGCACGTCTGTTCTAGTGTTACGTTGGGGAGCACACACAACAACAGAAGGGAAGTGGCTAAGGTGTTGCACATGGATGAGTAACCTCATTAATATTGTATGAACGTGGTTTGTAGGGCTTCATACGGGCCAGGAGGTTAAGTGGTTCAACCCTATCTGCACCAGGGCATGATGGGAAGGTCGTGTGTGACTCCCGCATCACAACATCCTCAATCGTCGGTTTGAAAACCGACAGCTTTGAAAAGTGGCGGTCCTGGCACGAATGAACAACCTGCATCTGGGCAGTTGAAGAATGCTAACATACTTAAACTTAAAGTATTTTAAGTATGTCAACACAACACAATTTCCTGATAATTAAAAAAAAACGTTTGAAGCGATGATTTGTCAAAGGATAAGATGATGTAACAGTCAAGCATAGTAAATAAAGTATGATCTAACAGTCAAAGATAGTAAACAAAGTATGATCTAACAGTCAAAGATAGTAAACAAAGTATGCAGGGAAGAATTGTGTTAGTTACAGCCATACACCACCGTGACCTTTTGAAAGAACACAAGAACACAACCGTGTCTCTCATCCTGTTGTGGGTAGTGTGTGTTGGCCGTGTGTGTGTGGGCCGCTTTACTAGGAGGCAGGCAGCTCAAGGGCACGCTAGAGATGGATGCCCAAGGTCAGGTGACTTCACAGATGAAGACCATTTTTACGGGTCGCATATGAAAATAAAAAGGCATCATTTTAATCAACTGCACACATACAAACGTCTCTCGTCTCACCGTGGCTCGTATATCTTAGGGGCACACAACAATGCTATTGTAAAATTACAACCACCTCGGCTCTAGCAAAGATTAATTGGTGAGATTTCTCTCTGAAGCGAACAGATAGACGGTGGTCAATGAATTCAAGGACACGGACAACATGATGTTTTATAAAAGGCCATGATTACTTTATAGCAAGTTTGTGCGGAGGAGATATATATATATATACCCTACCCTACCTCCTGAATTGGTAAGTGTTCTCGTAAGTCATCGTCTGCATTCATTTAGTGACTCTGTCCTATGGAACATTCTGTACTGAGGCGGAAAAAAACAAAATCATTGAATGCGTAGAAACATAGAAATCTGGTCGAAACTATTACACTTCTTTTAAATTATTAGTTAGTGTTCTACTAAGTGGTATGAATCATCGTGCATTGCCTAGGGGAAAAAAACCATCCTAAATTGGTTGTTGTTGTGATTTATAGTAATGCTTTCACCACAGAGAGTCTGGGTATCCTTTACCCTGATATAAATCAACGGTTCCACTAATAACAAAGTCACTGCAAGTTTTTGAACTTTGAACAACACAACTTTTAAATCCTGTTGAGGATGTTTGGGAACTAAGGGGGGTTGTGTCATGTGATCTGGGTGTCATCCTTGACCCCACCCTCTCCTTCCAGTCCCACATCAAGTCCGTCACCAAATCCGCCTTCTTCCACCTAAGGAACATTGCCAGACTCCGACAGTGTGGCAGCACCGCACCCTCTGGAACTCTCTCCCTGCCCCCCCCCCCACCCTCTGGAACTCTCTCCCTGCCCCCCCCACCCTCTGGAACTCTCTCCCTGCCCCCCCCACCCTCTGGAACTCTCTCCCTGCCCCCCCCCACCCTCTGGAACTCTCTCCCTGCCCCCCCCCCACCCTCTGGAACTCTCTCCCTGCCCCCCCCCCATCCTCTGGAACTCTCTCCCTGCCCCCCCCCCACCCTCTGGAACTCTCTCCCTGCCCCCCCCACCCTCTGGAACTCTCTCCCTGCCCCCCCCCCACCCTCTGGAACTCTCTCCCTGCGGCGATCCACAACACCTCCCCCACTCTGGACGCCTTTAAAACGGCCCTCAAGTCCCACCTGTTCACCAAGGCCTTCAGCCTCTAGGTTAGTCGATGTTGTTGCTTGTCTGACCTGTTTGTCTGACTGTTTTCTGTAATTTTCCAGTGTCTCTGTAAAGCGCCCTTGACTCCCCTGAAATATATTATTATTGTTATTATTATTATGATCGATACAGACACATCTCACATCTTAAAAAGACTGGCGTGCCTTGGCAAGTTTGTATTGTGAACAGGTCCGGCTCTTATGATGGCATTGATGTCGGCGTCTGAACAGTCCTCAGATCAGACCTTTGACTGAGTGGGCTCGTGTTGTTTCTGCAGCGACATCATTACAATAGAAGAAAATCGCTTGTCAGAGAAAAAAAGATGGCCTCTGCCTCTAGAAGTGACAGTATTGTTTATGCTCCCACAGGCGTCATACTTACATTGTGTTGGGGGGCTAGGGGGGGCTAGGAGGAGAATAACTGGGCTAACCGCTAACGGCTCCAGATATCGATTCCTAATCTCTCTCCATGCCGATGTGCCTGATGGTTTATGGAAGTGTCAAAATAATAACAAGGAGCGCTCGATCACTGTCACAGTTAAACAATGACTAGCTATTGTGATGTGGGGGAATAAGTACCAGTGCTTGATGAAAGGCTAACAGACCATTTCTTCTTGACTTTCTTCTTCTTCTCCAATCGAAGGAAAGAAGCCGCCTCCCTCCATCTCCCTCCATCTCCCTCCATCTCCCAATCTCACGCCATTACCTCTCGCCGAACCGAATTCGATTCGATACCGATTGAAACTGGAGGTCTGTGTGCTGTGCAATGTGGATGGGTGAATACTATGGATGCTATTTTTCTTGAGACAGTGGGAATTGGATGTCATATATTTTGTAGCTATACGCCATCTGCTGGCTATCCATGTTTCAAAGGTGCAGACGTAATGACTGCTGAGATTGACAGCCTTAACAGGTGTTGATGCTCTTCTCTCTGCAGTCTGAGCAGAGAGTGTCCGTGTGTACGAGGTTTCTGGAGGAGACAACACACATGGGAATAGAAGAGTACCAATTATTACAGGGAGGCCTACACACCATCATTATGGACGATCATTATTAGAGGCAATTTACTCATGTGAAAGAGATTCTGTGACGAAAGGAAAAACATTATCTGTTAATTAACTGTTGACTTATTGTCGTTTCATATTCTAAACCCTTCTGAAGTGTGATATTGTGCAGTTTTTCAAATGCCAATTAAACCATTAAACAGATGCTTCTATTGTCAGCGTAGAGGCAGGTGGATTCTCTCTCGTGGTTCAACGTATTCAACTGTCAACGTATGACGTCATACAGTGAGTGTGAGAAAAAAAGAACTCCTTTACTAAACAACAGGGCCCATCTCACGCGTCGCCACAACCACAATAGAACAGGACATCCCCCACCCACTCCATCTGTACCTCGCCCCACTGCCATCCGGGCGTAGGTACAGAACACTAAGGTGCAATAGGGCTCGCTTTGGCAAAAGCCTGATCCCAGCAGCCATTGTTGCCTTAAATAACAGACCGCGCTGAGTGTGTGTACTTGTGTATCTGTCATGTGTAGTACTGTCTGTAGTTGTCTGTGTTATACGGTGTTGTATGTAGATATGTATACTGTACAGTGGTGTGGAAATGAATTTCCCCCTGGGGACAATAAATCTGATCTAATCTAATCTAATCTAATCTTTAACCAGCCCTCAAAACCCATCTGTTCTCCAAGGCCTTTGGCCCCTAGTCATTGTTTCAGTTTTTGCTTTGTTTGTTTTCTGTTCTGTCTGTCCGTTTCATTCCCTTGTAAAGCGTCCTTGGGTTTTAGAAAGGCTCTTTATAAATTAAAGCTATTATTATTATTATTAACCATTAGCTACATACAGAACATTTGAAAGACAACTGATTCGTACCTTCGTATCTGCAGCAACTCAGCCACTCACCTGCAACAGTTGTTGTTGTCGTATGTAAATGGTGAATATTTCATTGACACTACTCAGACAAACTGTGTGAGAGAGAGGGTAACTAGTTCTCTCAGGCAATTTTGTTTTCCTGTAATATTTTCCATCTTAAATTGCGAATGTCCTCCCCCCCCCCCCCCATAATGGGTTCCCTCTCCTCCAAGCGGCCCGTCTGGCGTCTGTGCAGGTAATTGCGTTTGCGAGGCGGAGAGTTCAGGAACCGGGGCGAACAATTGTCCGGCTGATTGTCCAGTCTGACTCCGGAGGGGGAAATGGAAAGCACCTTTGTCTGTCTTGTGTTGTTGCACGCCTCCTTATCTGAGCCGCGGTTATGAGCCAGCGGCCTCTTGACTGTAATAGACTGAGCTGCTCTCACAGCCCTGCGAGCCTGGCCTCCCACCCAGCCGGTGATCCAGATCAGTGATGGAGCTGTACGCCCACGGGAGGCGACACGCTGAGAGCACTCTGAGATAAGTCCTGCTGAAAGGTAAGGCCACAGACAACAGTCGGCATAAACGTGTCCCTGCCTGACACCTAACTTCACTTAGCATAGCATAGAGTACAGCACAGTGTTTTATTGTATAGTATAGTAGTATAGTATAGTAGATAGTGTACATAGCCTTTATTTATGCAAACCAGCTCTTTTCCCTTTTTTATTTTACCCTTGGCCCTCTTGTTTTTAGTCTTTTTCCAAGCACCAGGGGAGCCCCCCCTCCTAAATTTCGTTGTATGGTACCTGTACTATATTAATGACAATAAAGACCATTCATTCATTCATTCACAAATCGGTGTTCCGGAACGTTAGTTAATCAAGGACCCCAATTGAAATAAGCCAGTGGCTTTCTTGGGTTTTTATCCTGTTAGTTGACCTTGTATGTAATATGTACTTTCATGTACCTACTTCTGCAAATCTTCTAATAAAGTTTTCAATCAATCAATCAATTAGTTTGTTAGCGGTAATGCTAGCCAATCAACTGACCTAAACAATGGTTTGTTGTTGTGCCATGAAGCTACTATATACTACAGTGTAGTTGTACTATAGGAACAACATCAGACATCCATATCAAAAGAACATGGTTTAGTATAGCTATATACAGCTGAATATAGGTTATTTAAAACTGTAGTGTACAGCGGAGAGTCTTCAAACAGACGTTAGTTTTCCTGACTGATCAAAGTTTCATTTTGTCTTTGCTTTTGCCTCAAACCCTATTGATCAAAACTCCCTTTTGAATTAGAAATATTGATAGAATTCAGCGGTGCGTGGGCAAATTAAAACCAAAACATAGCTTTTAATTTGCCCTGCGTATAATTTATGCAGCAGAAAAGGGAAGAGGTGAGGTTGGCGGCTCTTAACTTTCCCCCTCAGACAGAGAACAGTAGGATTAGTAACTGTTGCTCTCGCTACGTCTCGCAGATTAACACCGAACGTGAATAACGTTAACGCCGCTCCAAACCCTCAACCACCAGGAGAGAAGCGAGGTGGAAAACGTTCATCCTGTTCTCCCGCAGCCTCTCAGCTGACGAATAAGCGAGTAACCCGCAAAGTAGCGAAAGTAAAGAGGCAGAAGCGTTGTTCAGTATTCCCCAACCCCAGCAGAGAGAGAGAGGGTTTAACGTGCCCCAAGGACCGGCCCTAGTCGACCCGGCCCTCAGCCTGACTTCCAGGGTTGTGTGCAGTCAGTCATTTTAATTAGCAGCCATGGCTGTGATATATCATGTATGAACGGTGGGCAGAGCAGAAGTCAGTTGTTAGCGGTAGCATGGCTGTGGTCTCTGGGCCTCTGGGCTGGGGGGCCTGGGAGGTAAGGAGCTAAATTAACCCCCAGGGACCCGGGTGGGAGGCGTCTGTCTGGAGCCCGGAGATCTCAGCCCTTTGGCAGAATGGAAGCAGGAACTAGGTGTGTGTGTGTGTGTGTGTGTGTGTGTGTGTGTGTGTGTGTGTGTGTGTGTGTGAGCCTCTGTTTCCGCCTCTTTTGTTCAACGGGGGAGAGGCGGGAATGGGAGAGGGAGAACGCAATCGATAGGCGAGGCCGGTTTATCTGTACGGAACATTTCATACAACAGAGGCAGTTCAAAGTGCTTTACATACAGCATTAAAATACATACAGCATTCAAAAGATACAGAAAAAGAAGGATAGTAAGAAAAGATTAAAACAAATAAAAATGGCAAGAATAGATAAATAAATGGATAAACATTTAAAAACATAATAAGACAATGAATAAAAAGATATAGATAAAAGTGTTACTGCAGTTGTAGTCAAGCGCTGCTCTTCCCGATACGGCGTGTGAGACTGCAGGTGCTAGTCTGTGTTTAGCATGTGTGTGTGTGTGTGTGTGTGTGTGTGTGTGTGTGTGTGTGTGTGTGTGTGTGTGTGTGTGTGTGTGACAGAACTGAGCTACTGACCCAGCAGGTCACTTGAGGGAACCCAGGTTCAGGCTTGAGACGGATTGAGACAGATTAATAGAATATCCAAGTCATGGGTTCATGTTTAGTATTTGGATGAGAATCCTTTGCTATAACCAGTGGTGTAGTCTAGTGTTTTCTAGTGGGTATAATACTGTGATTTTTCCCTCCCAGACTCATATCGTTAATTTCGGAACGCCATAAAAATAAATCTGCGCTCCCTGTCTAACGTTATATACATATAACATGACATGTTATAAGGCTGATCTGTGCATGATAGTGCTGCATTTTGACATATTTCATGTTGCATCTCCCCCCGTTGATGGTATATGACGCTATAGTCAGTCTCAATGGTCCATAAGTCAAGTGCTTCATAACACAGACGGGGTGAACTTTATGAATGAAAGTGGAAGTTCTGTCACAAAACGCTGTTACGTATCCTCACACATGTTTAAGTGGGTATATGGAAATCCTTGGCCTTTCCTAGTGGGTATACGGCGTAGTCCTGCGTATCACGTAGACTACACCACTGATTGAGACAGATTCATACAATGTTCAAGTCAACTCAAGGGTTCATGTTTAGTATTTGAGGAAAATCTGAATAATAACCTTCATTACAGATCATGTGTTCTGGTGAATTACATTATGTTTTTTTCAGCTCCGTTCCCAAACCCTTTCTGCAAATTGGTGTTGAATTATAATTCAATATTTCTGTCATAGTAGTGTTATGAATATATTCCCACGGCATGTCACTTTGCTTCTAAACTCTTCCCATGCCCGTGTGATCAAATCTATATTGGTAAAACCACCCGTCCCCTCAAACAAAGAATCAGTGAAGACAGAAGTTTCATAAGACACGAAGATGTCTGTTGTTCTGTTATGTGTATATATTGTAAATATTTGATGTATTTTGGTGTTTCTTGTCTCAGTGAACACTTGTGTATGTGGCTTTTGTAGTGCACTAAATCTATACCTAAATCTTGACGCCTAGCCACTGGTGAAATAATATTTCATATTATGTGACACAGGTGTTGTGCGTTGGCTAACCAAGTCATGTTGTTTGAACCCTTTATACCACTGCATTCATTTGTCACTGCTTTATGCCTGAAGATGATCTATGACCGAAAGCTCGCAGTAAAATTATGATTTCTGCACAGATTTGAGTGTGTGGATACTGATCTTTTCACTTCCAAAACCTCTCCACCATTCTTCCTCTCCTCCCCTCTCCTCCTCTCCTCCTCCTCTCCTCTCCTCCTCTCCTCTCCTCTCCTCTCCTCCTCCTCTCCTCCTCTCCTTCTCTCCTTCTCTCCTTCTCTCCTCCTCTCCTCCTCTCCTTCCTCTACTCCTCTCCTCCTCTCCTCCTCTCCTCCTCTCCTCCTCCTCTCCACCGTTCCTCTCCTCCTCTCCTCCTCTCCTCTCCTCCTCCTCTCCTCCTCTCCTTCTCTCCTCCTCTCCTCCTCTCCTTCCTCTCCTCCTCTCCTCCTCTCCTCCTCTCCTTCTCTCCTTCTCTCCTCCTCTCCTCCTCTCCTTCCTCTACTCCTCTCCTCCTCTCCTCCTCTCCTCCTCTCCTCCTCCTCTCCACCGTTCCTCTCCTCCTCTCCTCCTCTCCTCCTCTCCTCCTCTCCTCCCCTGCTCACGTTGGTTCCTTTGTTCCAGAGACATGCAGAACATGCGTTCCAGCTACATGTTTACTAGGTTCCTCTCAGCGGCCATACCAAGCTGTACCAAGCTGCGGCTGATGATATGCAACAGATCATTTTGTTTGTGGAATATTTCAGAACGTGCTTCACTAATTAGCCCCAATAAGCCATTCTTAAGAATCAATAGGGAATTCTTAAGAATTAATTACATCATTTTGAGAAGTCAAGGTTTCAGCACAGCTATTTGCTACGCTTGACTGGATGTATGCTTTCTCAAGGCTACATGCTGTTGCTCTGAATAAGACATTAAAAATAATAAATAATGAATAAATACCAATACAGTACAGAACTTGGAATGTTTTCAATCTGACAGAAATAGCTGCAGGCAGTCCAGTTTACAGTAACAATGTGTTTCTCCACAAACATTTGTTCCACTACATAATTATGAACAGAAATATGATAACGATGAAAAACAAGACGAGAGTTCATTATCTCTGAGAGTCAGAACAAACATGCAGGTACATTAACACTGACTCATTCAGGTAAAGTTACTATTATTCTTGTCTGTACAGGTGCTGTAGATACGGTGTCTTGAGTATTGTTGTGTTGTGGTCTTGTTGTTGTTGTACTGTAGCTTGCTCAGCATGGAGAATACCAAGTCATGTTGCACATAAAGCAGTGAATTGAATTGAATGTATTCAATACATGTACATGCTTCTGTTAGTAATGATCATCACTCATTAGAATCAGGTTTAACTCAGAAGTTAAAACCTCTTCTTATCCACCTCATTTTTCTGGTTTTCTGCTCGAAATGACATGCCCACAGTGAATATAGAATATCTCCACAATCACAAGGGCCTTCATAATGATCTTGTTATCAAATGAAAGCTAACACCTGTGGGGTGGCTGTAGAAGTGTCAGAATCAAAATCTATGTTACTGTGTCAGAGTAAATAGAGCTAGAACATTATAAAACATCTCAAATTCAGTCTCCGCCTAAAAAAAAAACAGCTTTTACAGTGAATATCACCTTGGAAACCTGATAACCAAGCCCAAATCATCTAGGAATCAGTACTCCAGGGTCTTATTAGTACTTGTGCCAAAGTTGATGCTAGTAATGTGAGCAAATGCAACTTTGTACCTGTTTTAGTACAGGTATGTTTAGGCGGACACCTATATGTTTAGGCCATTTGGAGATATTTTGGCACCATCTTTGACCTTTGACCTTTCTCATGTATCAGATTTCTTTTTTTTTTTTTTTCTTTTTTTTTGGATTTTTTTGAGTTGAGAGGAAATTTGGCGTTGAAACCGGACATGACACATTCTCCAGTTGGAGAAAACTGGATGTGACTTAGGCCGTGTTTACCGTCTCTGGGAAAAAATGGTGGCATCGTATAGCATGCAAAGTTGTGAAAAAAATGTGATATCGATGAAGAGAATTGATCGAGGTAAACTCTTTATATCACTTCGGATGCCCATCTGGGTCCGTGGATATAAAGAGGTTAAAGTACACACTCACCCCCTGCCTGTGCTGGCCACATGGTGAACAAGGGCAGACAGCTAGCAGGGTGATCTAGAAAGCTTCTGTATGTTTCAACCAGAGGTTTCTGAGCCGCTAGTGAACCAACATGGTTAACTACAGACAGACCAACACAGATCCACCTACACTGTCTCACCTGCTGGTGTTTGTGGTGCTGGTGGAAAGCCAGTGGGAAGTACAGAAAGACTGTGTAAGACATGAATGAATGAATGAATGAATGAATGAATGAATGAATGAATGGTCTTTATTGTCATTGCTATAGTACAGGTACCAAACAACGACATTTAGGAGGGGTGGCTCCCCTGGTGCTAGGAAAGAAAAAAAAAAGAAGAAAAAAAAGAAGGGAAGGAGCTGGTTTACATAAATAAAGGCTATGTACACTATCCACTATACTATACTGTACAGATAGACGACTAGGATTGTCATATTGCACATAGTGTTATTGCACATTCATTTAAAGTGTCGCAGTTTGCAGGCATGAAAGGGATATGGAAAGTTCGATCTTTACCTTTTCTTTTTAGTGTTTTCCCCTGCTTTTATATTCATTCTATGCATGTATATGTTTTTATATATGTTTTTATATTCACTTTATGTTCTTATTCCTGTTGTAAAGCACTTTGAGCTGCATTTCTTGTATGAAAGATGCTATATAAATAAAGCTTTACTTACTTACTTACTTACTTACTTACTGACTACACTGTTTCACCTGCTGGTGTTTTATGGCTCCTGTGTTCCTGACAACCCAGGTTGGTAACGGCTGCTTCCAGCTGTCAAATACTCATCACATCAGCTTGTTTGTGATACACAGGCATGGGATGCATACCAATGATGTATTTGGTGATCCACAAATGTTTGAATGTTTCACAAAGAGGCGACATGCTGTGTTGTGAATAAGTACCAATACAGCACCAATACAGCACATAACTGGGAATAACTGTATTGGTAATGGGCACAGCAGGGCCTCTAGTTTACGGTAACAATGTTGGACTATACCTCCTACACCCTCCTACACCCTGCTACACTCTCCTCACATCTGAATCATTTATACAGCGTTGTTTCAGAAACAGAAAGTAACAACAACAATCTGAGACCACCTGCATGACTGACATCGCCTGCAGCTTCTATGGGGCAGAGAAACCTTCTCCAACAAGGAGAACACAACGAACACACCCCTCTGAGGAGAACACAACGAACACACCCCTCTGAGGAGAACACAACGAACACACCCCTCTGAGGAGAACACAACGAACACACCCCTCTGAGGTAAGGATACTCGATGTTGCTGCGTCATGTGACAGCAGCGGGTAGAAGCGGGAACAAGTCTGCAACTGACCAATGTTCAGACTTTTATTCTGAAAAAATGTAAATAAATGTCAATGTTGTTGGAAATCAATAACACACTCGCTAGTCAAGCATGGAGGTAAAAATAGAACAATTATTTGATTTGACAAGGCTAACCCTAACCCGACCCTGAACATGACGAAACGTTCTGAAACTCTAGTCAAGCGTTTCCTTCTGACAGTTTGTCCTTCTGTGGGTCTGTGGCTTTGAGCCTGTGTGTCACCAAGTTGCAGCAGCTGATTTAATTCAGGTTTTTGAGAATTTTCCACTTATTTACTGTAAATAAATACATCAGACATGACAGAAAGGTTGAATCTGGTCTGAAATTCAAGTGAAGCATTTCTGTATGAAAGCAAATGAAGGATGAAGCTGTTAATGTTTGCGTCTAAGACATTTGAAATGTTGGAAAATGTTTGAAAATGCTATCTATTGGCATAAAAGAGTCATAAGACATTTATCATTCACCATATACGTATAAATCATGAAGATCGATTACATCTTCATTCGTAAAATACTGTAGGTAAATAATGTACAGGGAAAGTAAAGATGTTTGCGTATGACCTTGTACAAACCTAGTTTCCACGAGCCACTCACTGCATTAGCAACGAGTCACATGGCAGCTAGACACATAATCCATCAACCTTGACTGCTTTGTCAGGGTAAGGGTCAGCTGTCTGGGGGACGGTGTCAGCAAGCGTAGGTCCTGTGCTAGTTAACCAGAGTAGATAACTAGAGGTATTGGAAAAGCAGTGTTGGTTTCTGATCTCTATGCAGCAGTACTGTAGGCAGCAGACTATAGGACCTCTCACACTAAAGCTCTCATGATTTAGACTTCAGAGACCGTGTACGTTTCCTGAGCTGCACCCCGCCTCTGGAACTCTCTCCCCCAACCACTCAGAGACTCACCCTCACTCTCCACTTTAAAATCCCACCTCAAAACCTACCTGTTCTCCCACGCATACAACCTCCCCTACCCCCTAACCATCTCCCCTAACCCTGCCACCCCCCCTCCCCCCCTGGACATGCATACATCCTCCCCTACCCCCTAACCATCTCCCCTAACCCTGCCACCCCCCCCCTCCCCCCCTGGACATGCATACAACCTCCCCTACCCCTAACCATCTCCCCTAACCCTGCCACCCCCCCTCCCCCCTGGACATGCATACAACCTCCCCTACGCCCACCCATCTCCTATAACCCTGCCACCCCCCCCCCTCCCCCCTGGACATGCATACATCCTCCCCTACCCCTAACCATCTCCCCTAACCCTGCCACCCCCCCTCCCCCCTGGACATGCATACAACCTCCCCTACGCCCACCCATCTCCTATAACCCTGCCACCCCCCCCCCCCCCTCCCCCCTGGACATGCATACAACCTCCCCTACCCCTAACCATCTCCCCTAACCCTGCCACCCCCCTCCCTCCCCTGGACATGCATACAACCTCCCCTACCCCTAACCATCTCCCCTAACCCTGCCACCCCCCTCCCTCCCCTGGACATGCATACAACCTCCCCTACCCCTAACCATCTCCCCTAACCCTGCCACCCACCCTCCCCCCTGGACATGCATACAACCTCCCCTACCCCTAACCATCTCCCCTAACCCTGCCACCCCCCTCCCCCCCCTGGACATGCATACAACCTCCCCTACGCCCACCCATCTCCTATAACCCTGCCACCCCCCCCCCCTCCCCCCTGGACATGCATACAACCTCCCCTACCCCTAACCATCTCCCCTAACCCTGCCACCCCCCCTCCTCCCCTGGACATGCATACAACCTCCCCTACCCCTAACCATCTCCCCTAACCCTGCCACCCCCCCTCTCCCCCTGGACATACATACAACCTTCCCTACCCATAACCATCTCCCCTAACCCTGCCACCCACCTCCCCCCTGGACATGCATACAACCTCCCCTACCCCTAACCATCTCCCCTAACCCTGCCACCCCCCCCCCTCCATCCCCCCTGGACATTGCTGTGTTAATTGTTCCCTGTGCCTGTTCGTTAACTCTGTGTTCTATGTGTCATGTTATCTGTTGCTTGTTGTTTCTGTGTTTTCTGTTTTTCTATATTGTCAGCGTCTTTGAGCCCCGGAAAAGCGCTATATAAATACAATGAATAATAATAATAATAATAATTATTATTATTATTATTATTATTTACTCACTTCGACTGGGTTTGTCGTCCATATTGTATCAGCCATTGTAATCATGCATGATTTCTCCTCTAAAGTGGATCAATAGGAATTAAATCTGTCTTTAATCGCTTTAAAAATCTCTCAGTAAGTTAGTTAGGCACGCATGGCAGACCAGAGCCTCGCATAGCTGCAGGCCGCCCTCTGAGACATTCTTAGAAGAATTAGTTCAGAATGAGCAAAATGCTGTTTCATGTGTATTCATGTGTACATATTCACAAGTTAGCTTTCAGAGCTCATCCATTCAACTCTTAATGGTTATTACAGACATCTTCTGTCCTTGTGCGTGTGCTGTGATATTACTATCAGACACTAAGAAATGTGTCAAGATATTTTGAACAAAAGCTCAATTAAATCAGATCTCTAAGGGAACTATGGGACCACTGAAACATGTGTTTTAGCTGGACAGTACCAATGATTTCTTCTCAGATTGTCTCTACATCCCAGTGCTTCAGGACAGGAAGGTGTTTGGACATAATATTCACCCCCATATGATCTGTTGGTTTCCTACTGGGAAGTGGATTCCTAAATGATTATTTCTCTACATGTTGTCTAGACGTCCAGATGAATGATTCCCTCTCCAGGTGTTGTGATGAGGGTGGGAGAGCCTTGTAGAGAGGAGAGGTTGGCAGTGTTCACATCTATAGTGCTCCTTTAAACTGACTGATGACAGTCAAGTTAGAGTTCTGTCCTGCGCTCTCTAGTGGCGGTCAGTGTCACTGCACTACTCAGATACACAGGACAGACAGAGACACATGAGACCTCCCTGGTCCTCTGGTCTCCATCCCAGAGCAGCTGAGTTCATTGAGGAAACTTGAACACCCTTACCACCAGTTATCTATCTTCTATAAACTAGATATTGGACAGATACACACCATGTATATACACACACACACACACACACACACACACACACACATGTTTAGCCGTACAGGTGTGTAGGAAGCTGTGTGTGTGTGTGCGCGTGTGTGTGTGCGTGTGTGTGTGTGTGTGTGTGTGTGTGTATGTATGTATGGCTGCCTGACAGTGGCCTGCTGTGTTTTTCCAATCTTGACAATTTCAACCTGTTAATGAGTTAATGAGTTAATTAGTGACAACTCGTCAGTAAACAGCCTCCCTCTCATCACCCTGCAGGTAACAGAGGCCAGTTTAGAACATCTAACCAGATCCAGTCACATGTCACCATGGTAACACTATAACTGTCATTTTCTCATTATCCTGCAGTTCAGTAAACCGTGGGACGCAGTGTGATGTCGTTCAGAGTCAACCAATGTCTTTCTTTCTTTAGGTAAGCAGATCGTGCTGCTAACACCAGCAGTTCGTGAGCTTAGAATTATAAGGTTCTATCTCAATTTTGTCAAAATTTCCTTTTTTACATAATCTGATCCATTAGGTGTTTATTAATGCCTGTGTGGTGTTAGTTTTACAATGTTGACATTTTTTAGTTAGTAATTAATAAAATACAAAGGTTCCATCTCACAAAACATAATGGAATGTAAAAACTTTGACGCTCAATATCTCTGAACTGCCCTAAACGGAGATAGAACCTTATCATTCTAAGCTCACGCGTTGCCTTACTTAGAAGGAATACATTTCATAGAGCAGAACTTAATTGAATTGGAACCATGGGCCAGTTGAATAACAAGGTTTTGGAAATGAGTACTGTCTGTCAACCTTGACCTCTGGGTGACCTCTGACCTCTGGGTGTGCGCTGGCTGCCCGTGTGATGAGACAGAGAGACTCTCTCTCTCTCTCTCTCTCTCTCTCTCTCTCTCTCTCTCTCTCTCTCTCTCTCTCTCTCTCTCTCTCTCTCTCTCTCATGGTATTACATAATTGAAAGCCACCAGTGATCTGATCTCTTGACTTCACACATCACACCTGAATCCAAGAATTCCTCTCAAAGGCGAGCGCGACCTGAACTCCATCTACATGAATACAACCATCAGCTAAATTACATATATTTGTATTATATTATACAGTACCATCTATCAAACATATTAATCTAACAATTCAATGTTTAATATCTTTCATTTACAATGTTACTGTGGCACAAGCTCTGTTCAAGGCATTTCATTTCAACGTTATTGTCTATCACATTATGACAGCAAGCTGTCTCAGGTTAGGGGCTCACAACAACATAACAACACGTGTCTGGATTGTACTTCAGCGACGATGATGGAATGTGTGTGTGATCAGTGAGACATGACCCCATCTGTGTGTGTGTGTGTGTGTGTGTGTGTGTGTGTGTGTGTGTGTGTGTGTCTGTGTGTGTGTGTGTGTCTGTGTGTCTGTGTGTGTGTGTGTGTGTGTGTGTGATCACTGAGACATGTGCCCATCTGTGTGTGTCTGTGTGTGTGTGTCTGTGTGTGTGTGTGTCTGTGTGTGTGTGTGTGTGTGTGTGTGTGTGATCACTGAGACATGTCCCCATCTGTGTGTGTCTGTGTGTGTGTGTCTGTGTGTGTGTGTGTGTGTGTGTGTGATCACTGAGACATGTCCCCATCTGTGTGTGTCTGTGTGTGTGTGTCTGTGTGTGTGTGTGTGTGTGTGTGTGTGTCTGTGTGTGTGTGTGTGTGATCACTGAGACATGTCCCCATCTGTGTGTGTCTGTGTGTGTCTGTGTGTGTGTGTGTGTGTGTGTGTCTGTGTGTGTGTGTCATAGAGACAGCATTGGTGTAGCAGTCTACCATGCGTTCAGCTGCGAGCGTGTTATCAGGGACGTCGGCGAGAATCACACTCAGGTGTGAAAC
Organism: Nansenia antarctica; assembly: GCF_963989245.1. Classification (NCBI taxonomy): domain Eukaryota; kingdom Metazoa; phylum Chordata; class Actinopteri; order Argentiniformes; family Microstomatidae; genus Nansenia; species Nansenia antarctica. Next base: position 890,898 of record NC_137689.1, read on the forward strand.
TGTGACGTTGGTTTGTAGCCATCTCTCTCTGATTTCAGCCAAACATGAGGAAATAAACAACACATATATAATATAATATATAATATAATATAATATTTATCATTTTAGACTGGTCTGTTGTCTGTTGTTCTGCCAAGTTCTCCACGTCAAACATTTTGTCCTCATTTCTTGGAGTTTTTACAAAATTTACAAAATACATTTTAATAGATAGAGGACCTCCATGGGAGACATGCTAAATGAATCATCGCCTTATTGCTGCAGGCTTGGTTGTAAAGTTACTCATCTCCTCCATGCTGTTGTTTAGAATACTTGGTCTACCCTAAAACCCTGTTTCATACCACCGTATCCCTCAGCTTGAAGCTCAGCGGTAAACGTAGATAACAGCTGACCAGAGGAAGACAGAGGGCAACACAGAGCTAACCCTTGTTTTTCTACATTCATTCAGAACCTGTTTTCCTCCTCTTTTCAGCAGCTCTCTGGCAGACGTTCGCCTGACTCTTCCTCCCCCCTGTCTCCCTCCGTAGCGCGGCCGAGCGCTCCAGCAGCCAGCCGCTGACCCCGGCATGCACACCTGTCACTGCTACAGAAGCATCTGCTCTGTGACCTTTCACCTCTGACCCCTCAGCATGCCTGCTGCTTCCTTCAGCCGTGGCCTCGGACACCTAGCCTGTCAAAGACGACTATTTTGCTGGAAAATTACACAGAACCTGAACAATTATTGGGAGAATATAAACAGGGAGGTTAGTGTGACCTTCTTCTCCCTCTGTGAGAGGATAATAAACGAATAAACTGGAAGCTGCCCAGGTGTGTGTGTGTGTGTGTGTGTGTGTGTGTGTGTGTGTGTGTGTGTGTGTGTGTGTCAGGCGTCAGGGTCTGCTGTGGATAATTACGGTGTTGAATTTTGTTTTCCGAATAGATTTTTGGGAAGTCGCATTGAAGCTTTGTGTCGTTAAGTGCATATTACATGATGGACACTTCACATACGTGTGGTAAGGCTAATCTACAAGGCTACATAATCTACTTATACTTGATTATGCAGAGTCTCAGAAAATCAACAGTTTACTCAAACCAAACCAAAGCCAAACAGAATCACATTTGGCACGTGAAGGATTCTGCCTCCAGACTCCAGTCAATCAACGTCCCTACTGAAAGTTTTACATGTACTCCAAACCTAATGATCCCAACCAAATCTGTAAGCCTGTAAGCAACACGTCAAGCGTGACAAACCTGCAAACGTGTCCCTTATGTTGTATGTTGAAGTGGATCTTCTAAATGCACCGATCATAAAACGCCACCTACCTGTTAGGCTGTTTGCTCAGCTGAGCCCTGACAGCCCGAGCATTAACACCTCTCCCATGTGCGTGCTCCGCGGCGCCGGTGACAGGCTAATGCTGTCTTAATCACAGTCATCACTCCAGGCACATGCACTGAGCACACTTGATGAGGAATATATGTTCCCTCCAACCACTTGTCGGCTGCATTTACACCCACAGTGCATCAAATAACAGCTGCGACTGAAAAGGCACCTCTGAGAGAGGCAGGGAGCTGTTACATTTGTCATCTGCGTCGTTTCACGTGTGAAAATATGACAGATCTACCCATCACAGATGAGAGGCACTCTCTCCACTTGAGTATAATATATATATATATATATATATATATATATATTATAATAACGCTCTGGGAAGACGTGTTTGTTATTTGTGGAGCAAACAGACATCCACACATCCAGACATATTCATTGGTGGTTAGATTATGAGTTTTCCATTGCTTTTTTTCTTTCTCTATTTCTTATGTCTTTTAATCAACGTTGGCCACAATGTGTTACTGCTGCCAAATCTCCACTGCAAGACTTGGATTGACCGTTTGGACGGCTGGCAATAATAATTCTTCTTTTGTAAATTTCTTCATTTGGAACAGATCTACCCCACGTATGAGAAAGGTCTTTCTGGAAAGGTCAAAACCAGAAGGAAGGATGGGTCTACCAGATTGTATTATGCATTATTACTGGGCAGCAGATATGGGAGCGTGTCTATGTTCCCACAGCCCGATGGACCCACATATCAAATTAATCTAACTAACCCTAGCCCTAACCCTAACACTGACCCTAACCCTAATCCTAACCTTTACCCTGACCCTAGCCCTAACCCTAATCCTAATCCTAACCCTAGCCCTAATACTGACCCTAACCCTAACCCTAATCTTTACCCTGACCCTGACCCTAGCCCTAACTCTAACCCTATCCCTAGCCCACATATGAAATATTTGAAATGTGGGCTCATTGGGCTGTGGGCTCATTGGGCTGTGGGAACATTGGGACGACCCTGCAAACATCTCTACATTCCTGTACTGGATGACCACATTCCCAGACCAAGACGGCCCAACTTGGTCCCCCATGGAGCTGCTGGCCTCCCTCCCAGCCTCCCCTACATGGTGTTTGACCTCTCCATGACCTCTACATCCAGGCACCTACATTACAAATCCCCAAAGTAAAAAATTCCCTTAGAATCTGGAACCAATTCAGAAGACACTTCAATCTGTAGCAGGCACACAAGTACACATTCTCCGATAACACATAACCACATTTTTCCTACCATCACAAATAGATCCCAGTCACTGGTCATCTCCCGCCTTGACTACTGCAACGCACTCCTGGCTGGGCTCCCGGCCTCCGCCATCAGACCTCTGCAGCTCATCCAGAACGCTGCTGCCCGTCTGGTGTTCAACCTCCCCAAATGTTCTCAAGTCACCCATCTCCTTCGCACCCTCCCGATAGCAGCTCGCATCAGATTCAAGACCCTGGTGTTTGCCGACCAGGCAGCTAAGGGGACAGCCCCTGCCTACTTGCAGGCAATGGTCACCCCCCAAACTTCAGCCCGTTCACTCCGCTCCTCCACCTCTGCTGGCCGACCGGCCCCACCACCTCTACACCTACATGGCAGTCACGCTGCCCGATCACGTCTCTTCACTACACTGGCTCCCCCGCTGGTGGAATGAGCTTCCCACGGCTGTCAGAACTGCAGAGTCACTACCCATCTTCCGTTGGAGACTGAAGACCTCCATCTCTTCAGGTTACACCTTAACTGCTCCTCCTGAGACTTCTACTACCCCCCAGCACTGCGTCTCCTGAGACATCTACTACCCCCCAGCACTGTGTCTCCTGAGACATCTACTACCCCCCAGCACTGCGTCTCCTGAGACACCTGCTTTTCCCCTTTACTGTGTCCCCTATGACTTCTAATGCCCCTCCTGTACTGACTCTCTGTTCTCTGTTCTCCAGTTTCTATATATATTCAAAAAAATAAAAATAAAATAAACATGTTTTCCATCTATCACTGAGACTGCCAATGGCCCCGGGCCTGAGCTGGATTACTCTTCCTGATACGACTGGTGAATTGATGATTCACTTGCTTAGTCAAATGTATTGACTTGTCTGCTAATGCCAAAAATGTAAATGTAAATGAGATCCAGCATTCAAGATATGACAAAGTACTTCACCTCCTGTTTTGTTTTGTTTTCAGTTGTTTCTTTTCTTTCTGTTTAGTTTTAACTGTGTTTGACATCTTGTCACCTCCACTGTGTGTAACCTGACTGGATTTTACGGTGTTTTTTTGCCCTGTGTGTGGGTGTCCTTGGGTGCCTGTGTGAGTGTGTGTCCTTGGGTGTTTTGAAAGGCGCCATACAAATAGAATAAAATAAATGGTCTTGTATTTCTCTCTGACCTGGTTACGGATAACAATTTCACTTCATTTGACCACATATGTAACAACAATAATATCCCTAGGTCACACTTTTTTTAAAGATACTTGCAGGTCTGTTGGAGTTTTGCTAAAAAAAACACTTTCCATCTTTCCCTTGCACTCCCCCCAACAGAGTCGACACATCACATTTCAGATCTTAACCCGTATGAGAAGGGCCTAATCTCCAGGGTGTATCCCACAATACACCACACCGAGCCCCTCACCGGGCTGACAGCTAAACCTCCCGGGGAGAGGACATTGGGGAGGAAATATCAGGGCAGATATGGGAGGACAGCACAGCTCGCACACAGACCTCCTCCTCTCTCAGTATAAGACATGGTTTAACACAGTTCAAAGTCCTTCACCGATTACATTTCCGAAATGCTAGATTAGCTAAAATACACCCTGCAGTAAACCCCAAGTGTCCCAGAAACTCAATTTCTGATGAATCCCTCTCAAATATATATATGTGTGTGGTAGAAATAGTTGACCCCAAACCCTATTACTGACATTTCAGCTGTGACAAAGTCAGAGAACTTAACTGCTCAGCAGGAAACGCTATTGCCTTAGCTTCCCTCCTGGCAGTCGGTCTTATTCGGTCTGACTGGAAGTCAACAAACCCTCCCTCGTTCATACACCGGGTTAGAGAGGTGAGGACTTGGCTGAAATTAGAAAGAAATCAGGTACCTGATCCGTGGGTCTCGGAAAAGTTTGATATAACCTGGTCCCCCTTCATAGACGATGGAGAGACTTTATCTGTAGCTTGAGGCGCCTCGGTTCGCCTGCTTGGATGGATCGCTTTGATTTGATTATGGGTCGCCTGATGGAAGCCAAGCACTGGCGGACTCATGGGGGGGCAGGGGGGGGGCGACCGCCCCTCCTGGTTCCCCCACGGTTGAAAAACGTCTCTCTTAAGTGCCCTTTTGAGTGGCGAAAATGAGAGGACGTGCCCTATTAGTGCCCCTCCAATGGTCTAAACTTGACCATGTGCCCCCACGGTTGAAAAACTAAAGTGCCCTTTTGAGTGGCAAAATTAGAGGATGTGCCCTATTGGCTGCCCTGCCAATGGTCTAAACTTGACCATGTGCACTGATGGGGTCCCATGTTGTGCAGTAGGTGCCCTTTTTTCCTTTTCGCCCCCCCCTGCCCTTCAAACAGCCTGAGTCCGCCACTGGATCCAAAGATGTAGAAATGTAAATGCTTAAGCTCTATCTTGTAATAATAAACCAAACTATTTATATCATGTCCTTACAGTATATCACTATTTGCACTTATGGTTGGATGTTAAACTGCATTTCGTTGTATAGTACTTAGTACTCTGCGATGACAATAAAGTTGAATCTAATCTAATCTAATTTAATCTTATCAAAATAAACCTGGATTTTCCTTTAGCGACATTGATGGAATACCCCTCTGGTGTTAGTCTTGACCTGATAATGTTTTTTATCATGTTTTCAATACTTTTTTTAAAACTAATTTACTGTTATTACTTGTTACTTTTTAAAAATGTTATTCTTACTTTCATGAATCAGTAAAATTGTTTACATGCCATGTGCAATGACGATAATAAAACAGATGAAGAGCTCTGATCACGAGAGCGTTGCGTATATCTGACAGTGTGATCTGACCACCCCTCACATCTTGGCTGTTTGTCCAGGGACGTAGGAAGTATATTTCTAAAGATTAGATTAGATGTATTGTCCCCAGGGGGAAATTCATTTTCACACCACTGTACAGTATACATATATACATACTACACTGTATAACACAACAATTAAGCAATATCACACAAGAGGGAGTGTGTTATACTGAATATCAGCACGGCTGTGATTCAGTCGTAGGTACGAGGCCGCCGGCCGAACAAAAAATAGACCGTCAACAAAAAATTGTTCCGCAACTGGACTGTTGCCTAGTAACCTGAACACAAACATCTGCAGGCTAGCTACTTTGATATTAACGGTCATTTCGGAGTGATACATATAGTTAAAAGTCCCAGTGCTAAATACTGTATATCAGCACTCATGGAATGCCTCTTGTCCAATCAAATTACTTGGTCGGAACTAACTGTTGTATAACAGACAGTACTACACATGACAGATACACAAGTACACACACTCAGCGCGGTCTGTTATTTAAGGCAACAATGGCTGCTGGGATCAGGCTTTTGCCAAAGCGAGCCCTTTTGCACCTTAGTGTTCTGTACCTACGCCCGGATGGCAGTGGGGCGAGGTACAGATGGAGTGGGTGGGGGATGTCCTGTTCTGTTGTGGTTGTGATGTGTGAGACGACCGTGAGAAAGGGGGTTCTGACTAAAATGTTGTGATCTACAATTCATGAGCTGCGATAATAAACCTGATCTACATACTACTGTACCGTACTCAGGTACTGTACCTGAAAAGGCAAACCGTTCTCTTCTCAAGCATCCTCCACAACTCTTCTCACCACAAGTGGCTTTTGGCAGCACTTTGTGACGTTAGAACTATACGGTTCTATCTCAATTTTTGTCGAAATTGAGTTTTTTACATAATCTGATCCATTAGGTGTGTGCCTGTGTGGTGTTATTTTTAAAATGTTGAAAGTTTTTTAGTTAGTAATTCATAAAATACAAAGGTTCCATCTCACAAAACATAATGGAATGTAAAAACTTTGACGCTCAATATCTCTGAACTGCCCTAAACGGAGACAGAACCTTATCATTCTAAGGTCACGACTTGGCAGTGGAGGTGTGTAGGGACTGAACCCCTGCCAACTGCAGGAGATGAGATATTGATGACGACAGGTGAAACCCGTCACCACTCCACCACAGATCAGTGTTCCTGGACCGGTAACAAACCGTAAGATTAAATTATTGAAACCAAATGGATGTTTGCTGGTTGTAGTATCTTGTTTCCTCCTTCGCCAAGTCTCCTGAACAGCACAGGCAGCTGCCACACGCAAGCAGGCAAATGTAAACATCCTGTAAACCTGTAATCCTGTACACTGTGCATCCAGGAAAACTCCCTCGCAGCCCTCTACTCATAGAGCGACTACTACCAGTTTGCCTACCAGCACACAGCAGCGGACCCCAAACCCCCCCCGGGGAGCCCCCGCCCAGAACACCCGGCCCAGCCAACCAAGCACAGACCATAATAGCCCCATAGCACCAGGCTAGCCAAGCAGGTGCCCCAGTGGCGGAACAGACCAAGCACGGTGATGTCATCTCCAATAAAGAATCAATATGTTCCCTGCCAGGGAGGGAAGGCTCCAAGAAGCCTGTCACAAACGAAGACAAAATACCCAGAGTGCATCTGACCTGTGGCCTGCCATTCTGCTCCCTGTTTTTTTAAATTGCAAAAAGGTGAAGCTTGTCCAGCTGGTTCATGACCCGTATGTACCGTCTGGATACTTCATACATCATCTACTCACCTCGTTTCACTAAGAGATATCTGATCTGACAGATGTTTACTTGACTCCCAGAATGCACTGCATGCTGCACACGTAGACGGGAATTAGCATCATTAATTAATTATGATCAGTAGAACCTTCTAAAAAAAGTGTTTTACACCGATTCATTACAATGTTTTATACAGTCCATTACAATGTATGTACAAATTGGAATACATGATTTTGTCACCAGTATTTGAAAAACGTGAATCATACAGTAAATAAAGACATGATCACCACAGTGTGCCAGTCAGTACCTGCAGTCACGCTAGTCTGACAAGCATGTCCCAGTCACAGCCATGCAGTGTTGTTGTAAGTTTCTAGCTGCTAAACTAAAACAGCTTACACAATAGAACTGTCTTCTATGGAACACTGATGTAATTCCTATGGAACAGCTATGGTTCACCCCCCCCCCCCCCCCCCCCACCACCTTCCCTCATTGCACACACATTTGTTTATTGGCATATTCAACTTTTTGTTTTATTTTTGTTTTTGTCTCTTTGCTGTTGTTTATTGTCTTGTTAGTTTGCTGTTGTGTTTTGTCTTTTAATTACTTTATTTTTCTTACTTACTACTTTATGGAGTTATTTGTTTTTCCCTTAATGTCTGTCCTTGTTGTGACGTCTAGATGTTTGTTGTTTGAAAATTTACCAAAATAAATAATAAATAAAAAAAAAACTGTCTTCCATAAAGAGACAACTCACAGATTCAAAAATTCTGGAGATTATTTTTATAATTCTGACAATGCGGCTGTGGTGTAGGAGGTAGAGCCAGCGTCTAATGATCGCAGGGTTGGCAGATCGGCGGTTCGAGCCCCGGCTGGCCACATGTCGAAGTGTCCTTGGGCAAGACACTGAACCCCAAATTGCTCCCAGTGAGCGGGCCGGCGCCTTGCATGGTAGCTTGCTGCCATTGGTATGTGAATGGTATGTGAAGGGGTAGTGGTGGTCTAGTGGATAGTGAGTTGGACTTGTGATCGGAAGGTTGTGAGTTCAAATCCCGCCTGAAACCACACCACTACTAGTGTGCCCTTGAGTAAGGCACTTAGCCCTCAGTTACTCCAGGGGGAATGTCTCTGTAAGGCGTCTGCTAAATGGCAAAATTAATTAAAACATTAATTAAATTAATTAATTAATTAATGGGTGAATGAGAGGCCGTTGTTAAGTGCTTTGGATAAAGGCGCTATATAAGTGCAGTCCATTTACCATTCCATTTATATTCAAGTGAGAAGGAGGAGAATGACAGTGAGAAGCTGTGCCCCCCCAACCTTACGGACATCGAGTTAGACCCTGAGTCTGACCTGCTCACCCCCACAGACACAGACACACACCCCCAGGTCCCTCTGAAAGAAGATGCTGGTAGAGATGGAGGCAGACGACCAACAGTGAAGTTGAGGTAGTTTGCTGTAAGATTGGCTGCCAGCCATTTCACCCCTCCTCTCCCCAACCCCCCCCCCACTCCCCGGTCCTGCTGTTGTTTTTGATTAGTCGCAGGGCGCAAAGCCCCCTGCAATCTCTCTCTCAGGCAGAGCGCCCGGAGCTGTTCTCCTAGCAGAGGTGCTGAGGCGTAGTAGAGAGAGGCTGGGAGGTACAGGACAGGACAGAGCAGTGGAGGGAAAGCTTGGAGGGAACCACAATCGGCCCCATCTAACACACTCCTGGGCGACAGGCCTCCTCTGGGAGTAGAGGAGAAGAAACTCCCTTAGGGATTACCGGAGCGTGGCCCTCCTCCTTTTCTTCGCCAACTCTCTTTTCCCCAAGACCGATTCTTTCCTCCCTCCCTAGTCCTACGGGGGAGGCCGTAGACATTTCATCAACAATGAAGCCACTGACACAACCTCAACGACCCCCTTACACAGTAAACTTACCCCACTTACAAGTAAGAGATGTTCTTACCCAGCCTGATCGTTCAGCTATTCGGTTGGGTCGTTGTGCATCAACAAGGACCTAAGTGTCGACGACTCCCTGATGTTAGCGAAACGTAGGCTGCTTTCTTTCGGCTATATTTTTCCCTCCAAAAGGCATTTTTTGGGGGTTACATGCTTATTATTATTTATTTTTTTTGCAGGATTCTGTTCAGGGCATCATAGTGTACACTGTACACATGTGCCACCTCTAACAAGACAACACTAGTAAATGTTAAATGGTCTGACTTATATAGTCGCCTTATTCCAAAGCACTTTACAACGGCCTCTCATTCACCCATCCACACACACATTCACACACCAATGGCAGCCAAGCTACCATGCAAGGCGCCGGCCCGCTCATTGGGAGCAATTTGGGGTTCAGTGTCTTGCCAAAGGACACCTTGACATGTAGCCAGCCGGGGTTCAAACCGCCGATCTGCCAACCTTGCGATCATTAGACGCTGGCTCCATCTCCTGCGCCACAGCCGCCCCATGCTGACTCCTAATCTCGGTAAGGTAATCTTTCTAATTAATCTAACTAACCCTAACCCTAACCCTAGCCCACCTATGAAATATTAGAAGTGTGGGACCATTGGGCTGTGGGAACATAGGAATGACCCCTTGACAGTGGGCAGTGAGATGGCGTGATAAAACAGACCTCCAATCTCCACTCTGAATGCAGCGCTTGATCAGGAAGTCATCTAACTCAGACTTCTGCCTGGAAGAACAGAGAACCGTAACAATGCTTCCAAGTTCTGGAAATGTATTAAATCAGTGTTCTAATGTCTCCTCAGCACACAGGAAACCAAGTGGTATGAACATACATGTTTTTACTCTGGTTGACACTGCTCTCATCCACGGCCACCTCACACACAGCCAGCTGGCAGTTTAAATGATTCCAGAACACACTTAATTATTTTTTCAGAGGTGTGATTCAAAGGCTTATACACCCTGAAGACACAATATTATATTCAAAGCTCTGCTGTATCACATCCCTAGAGTCATGGGAGAAGTGGAGAGGACTTCTCATCGCGTGGGCTGGAAAAAAAGATCATGTATGATCAGTTTAACTTCCAGCTAGGCAGGGTTAATTGGATTGAACATTTACCTGTCTGCCAGGATAATGAATGAGGATCCTCGGGAAGCTGCACGCTGGCTGTCGGCTTCCCAAGTTTATTATGGAGGAAAAGTAACAGAATTACTAAGCCAATCATCAATCCCCCAGGACCGTATAAACAAACTGAAGACGCCCCCCCCCTCCCAGAGACATCCAAAGACGCAGGCTGTTGAAGAGAGGCGCTGCAAGCTGAGGAAAAGCCCAAGCGAACTCGCTTAGCGCCCCCTAGAGTGACTCACCGGAAACACAGGCTGTTACCGATTTTTTAAAATTAATTAAATGACATTCTGCCTTGTTGTGACATTGGCTGCGTTCGTAAATTCGCTCTGAGAGCGCCGGAGCGCACACTGGGTTCAACGTCATAAAAGGACCAAGTAATTTGATTGGACAAAAATCCTTATTCCGTATTATGAGTGCTGATCAGATTTCCAGATCGAATTTTCGAACGCAGCCATTATCAGCTCTTACAGACCCCTGCTGATGGTTTCAACAGCGGCTCCTTATCATGACGCACTAGAGTCTGCCCCCTGGTGGACTGATTCGAGAATGCTGCTAAATGAATAACTGACTTATATAGCGTCTTATTCCAAAGCGCTTTACAACGGCCTCTCATTCACCCATTCACACACACATTCACACACACACATTCAAACACCAATGTCGGCCAAGCTACCATGCAAGGCGCCGGCCCGCTCACTGGGAGCAATTTGGGGTTCAGTGTCTTGCCCAAGGACACCTTGACATGTGGCCAGCCGGGGCTCAAACCGCTGATCTTCCAACCTTGCGATCATTAGACGCCGACTCTACCTCCTGAGACACAGCCTCTACCTCCTGAGACACAGCCTCTACCTCCTGAGACACAGCCTCTACCTCCTGAGACACAGCCTCTACCTCCTGAGACACAGCCTCTACCTCCTGAGACACAGCCTCTACCTCCTGAGACACAGCCTCTACCTCCTGAGACACAGCCTCTACCTCCTGAGACACAGCCTCTACCTCTAGAGACACAGCCTCTACCTCCTGAGACACAGACTCTACCTCCTGAGACACAGCCTCTACCTCCACCAGCCTCTACCTCCTGAGACACAGCCTCTACCTCCTGAGACACAGCCTCTACCTCCTGAGACACAGCCTCTACCTCCTGAGACACAGCCTCTACCTCCTGAGACACAGCCTCTACCTCCTGAACCACAGCCTCTACCTCTAGAGACACAGCCTCTACCTCCTGAGACACAGCCTCTACCTCCTGAACCACAGCCTCTACCTCTAGAGACACAGCCTCTACCTCCTGAGACACAGCCTCTACCTCCTGAGACACAGCCTCTACCTCCTGAGACACAGCCTCTACCTCCTGAGACACAGCCTCTACCTCCTGAGACACAGCCTCTACCTCCTGAGACACAGCCTTTACCTCCTGAGACACAGCCTCTACCTCCTGAGACACAGCCTCTACCTCCTGAGACACAGCCTTTACCTCCTGAACCATAGCCACGCTACACGCTGCTGCTATATGACACAACTCAAACTGTTATTGGTTGCTTCTCTGAGCAGTGATGATAATTCGGTGGCCCGTGTTCCTGTGTCGTGTATTTTCATGCTCTGTGACCATAGCGGTGGCCCTCTAATACACACAATGGCCTTTTGACATGCATGTGCAGAGGCTGTAATATCATCATGGATAGATATAATTGCATTAGGGCCCGAGCCAGAAAGACGCCCATAGCATAAATTGCATTAGAATTGTATTAGACCATAGGGTGAATTGCATTAATAACATCCTATTTACAGGACAGAAAATGACCTCACCTACTATGATCTCACTGGTAAACTTTGTATCTGATCAAATTAAAATGACGTGGACTCTGTTTTGATTGGCTCAGCGACAGTGACAAGGGGGGGGTATAAAATCCTGTACACAGAGGGACTCTTCCTCTTTTTCTTCATATCCATATCTTTGACTTCATCCTGTGACCGATTCGGACCATCAGCTCCATTGAGGGGCCATGCTGTGTAACCTGCTTTTTTGAATAAACAAGTCTTAAATTTGCTCAAGAACTCTTCTTCATTTTTTAGCAGTAACAGATACCAATATATACGAAACCTGTAAAGCAACATGCCATTCCAACGTACACACAGCAAGCGAGCGCACGTCTGATTAACACCGCCCGCAAACACAACCGTATCACGCAGAACTTAACCTGCGACATGTTGAACAGCAGCACCAGTGATGCGACAACCCCAGCCAGCGGTTAGGATGCTGGGTTGAGAGCTGGAGAGTTTCTGGATGTCGACTGAGGTAATTAATGTTTCTCCCTCCTAGGGTGTCGTAAACTAATATGACTGACGTGGGCGACACCGGTGTCATTCCCGGGTGACCCGTCACCACAGACAGAAACATGAAGACATTTGCATTTAATAATTACAGACACTGTTTGAAATAGTGTTGTTCCGATACCATTTTTTGATCCCGATACCGATACCGATACCTGACTGTGCAGTACTTGCCGATACCGAGTACCGATCCGATACTAGTGTTGTTCCGATACCGATACTAGTATCGGCATGGCCACCGATACGCACAAAAATGCTGGTATCGGTATCGGCGAGTACTAACAAATAATAACTCCCGATACCACGTTGCGTTTTTCTCAGCTTGTCTGTAATCTGACACCGCCTTCCTAACACAGACATGCGCAGACATGCCCAGGCATGCTCCTCCCAGAGCAGCTGCTCTCAACCAATGGCGTGGCAGCTTTCGTTTTCACTTTTCACTATCGCGGAAAAACAAACACGCATGCTATAGAGGAAAACATGTCGGCGGTTTGGAGATATTTCAAGGTGGATAGTCCGGTGTGTACAAAGGCTAAATGCACAATTTGCGGTCTCAATGTGTCGAGGGGTGGCACTAAAGCTGCCAGTTTCAATACTAGCAACTTAATTAAGCATTTAAAGCTAAAACATATTAAAGAGCACGACGAGTTTCTGTCATCTACTGCAGCGACAGCGAGCAAGAGAACGGATGGAGCAAAACAACAAATGCTGAGTAGCGCATTCCATAAAAAGGACCAGTGGGACGCGACGAGTGAAATGGCAAGAAAGATGACTGAGAAAATGTCTGAAATGATTGTGCTCTGTGACCTGCCCCTCTCCTTTGTTGACAATGTGGGACAATGGGACAATGTTGTAAATGTTTACTTGCTGTTGCACTACTACTACGACTGTTTTATATCTTAAAGTTATTTTGTTTGTAAATGTTCACTTGCTGTTGCACTACTACTACGACTGTTTTATATCTTAAATGGATATTGCACTGATTGGCATCTGTGAGAGCCACATTTCAGGTTTTATAAGGGGTTGATTTTCTTGTCACCATACCAGGTAGACAATAAAAAAAAGTTCTATAGCATTCACTCTCTGTTGGTATTTTTTCCTGTTTTACAAAGGTTTTGAGCAGTGCCAGACTAAGTGTTAGCAATAACTTTACATCGAGGTGAGTATGCGGCTCAAATTATTATTTTAATTTTTTATTTTATTTTTTTCCCCAAAACGCCGTGGTATCGGATAGTGTTGTTCCGATACCATTTTTTGATCCCGATACCGATACCGATACCTGACCGTGCAGTACTTGCCGATACCGAGTACCGATCCGATACCACGGCGTTTTGGGGAAAAAAATAAAATAAAAAATTAAAATAATAATTTGAGCCGCATACTCACCTCGATGTAAAGTTATTGCTAACACTTAGTCTGGCACTGCTCAAAACCTTTGTAAAACAGGAAAAAATACCAACAGAGAGTGAATGCTATAGAACTTTTTTTTATTGTCTACCTGGTATGGTGACAAGAAAATCAACCCCTTATGAAACCTGAAATGTGGCTCTCACAGATGCCAATCAGTGCAATATCCATTTAAGATATAAAACAGTCGTAGTAGTAGTGCAACAGCAAGTGAACATTTACAAACAAAATAACTTTAAGATATAAAACAGTCGTAGTAGTAGTGCAACAGCAAGTAAACATTTACAACATTGTCCCATTGTCCCACATTGTCAACAAAGGAGAGGGGCAGGTCACAGAGCACAATCATTTCAGACATTTTCTCAGTCATCTTTCTTGCCATTTCACTCGTCGCGTCCCACTGGTCCTTTTTATGGAATGCGCTACTCAGCATTTGTTGTTTTGCTCCATCCGTTCTCTTGCTCGCTGTCGCTGCAGTAGATGACAGAAACTCGTTGTGCTCTTTAATATGTTTTAGCTTTAAATGCTTAATTAAGTTGCTAGTATTGAAACTGGCAGCTTTAGTGCCACCCCTCGACACATTGAGACCGCAAATTGTGCATTTAGCCTTTGTACACACCGGACTATCCACCTTGAAATATCTCCAAACCGCCGACATGTTTTCCTCTATAGCATGCGTGTTTGTTTTTCCGCGATAGTGAAAAGTGAAAACGAAAGCTGCCACGCCATTGGTTGAGAGCAGCTGCTCTGGGAGGAGCATGCCTGGGCATGTCTGCGCATGTCTGTGTTAGGAAGGCGGTGTCAGATTACAGACAAGCTGAGAAAAACGCAACGTGGTATCGGGAGTTATTATTTGTTAGTACTCGCCGATACCGATACCAGCATTTTTGTGCGTATCGGTGGCCATGCCGATACTAGTATCGGTATCGGAACAACACTAGTTTGAAATAGGTGCTAATTGAGGATCTTGTCTGGGCAAGTGAATCAGCTTCTTGACTGATTGTGACTACGGAACAATCTAGAGCCTGTTAGTGAACTCTGGGAACACAACACACCCAGACAGTACACCCTTCCTGGAGGAGAGAGGCTGGGACTGGGCTGGATATGGTAAAATAAACAGACTGACTTATATATCGCCTTTATCCAAAGCGCTTTACAACGGCCTCTCATTCACCCATTCACACACACATTCACACTCCAATGGCGGCCAAGCTGCCATGCAAGGCGCCGGCCCGCTCACTGGGAGCAATTTGGGGTTCAGTGTCTTGCCCAAGGACACTTCGACATGTGGCCAGCCGGGGCTCGAACCGCCGATCGGCCGACCTTGCGATCATTAGACGGCGGTTCTACCTCCTGAGACATAACACCTGTACTAGGTTTACACGATTTGTACATGTCAAATCTATTTCACTCTAAGGGGGTTTTTAGGGGAGTTCTTGTTTAATTTCCTACAGTTTATACAAATCCATGGTGTATAAACTGTAGGAAATTAAACAAGAACTCACCCAAAAAAACACTTAAAAAGTGAAATAGATTTGACATGTGGGAATGATTTACCCACCTCATGTAAATATAGAAATATAATTAAACATGTTATTATTTCATTTCCAAATGTCACTGCCTCACACAACTCTGGGCAAAGCCATGGAAGCAAGAAATGACATTCCGCCAGATCAATATTACTGCAGTGGAATTCTGTTTTTGTTTTTGTTCAGCCTGTTTGTGTTTCTGTCTTATTGTTATTCTCTCATGTTACTTTCTCTTTTCTGAACACCTAATTGCGTACGCATAATCCTGACACTCAGTCCTACCTGGCGGAGGAAGTAGAAGTTGAAGTTCTTTATCCCTGAGGGGAAACTACTCTCTCACAGCAGGAAGATTTAAAAGAGTCTGTGGGATAAAAGACTCATAATAGATAATGAATAGAAACAGGGAATATATAGAGTGGACACAACAGTATGGAGGCCAACCAAGACCTTGTGACTAAATATTGTAGCAAGTTGGAGATGGAACTAGTGGGTCTTAAAGCCAGAACCTTGTGGTAAAGTACAGTGGAGTATGTAGGTTCCCAGACTCTAGACCAACGGTTTATGTGTCAAAGGTGACTATATCCAGTATGTCTCCTCCAGTAGCTTTTGTTCTGAACAGAAACACTAAGTGATTGGTGACCAGAGTCTCAGAACACAAGCCTGACTCTGGTCCTTTTCCAGACGTATCAACATCATTCAGAAAACAAATTGGTATGGAACAGAAAATAACCAATTGTTTTGTTTTCCCACAATTGTATATTAATTCACCTCAGCAACAAGGACGTTCTAACAAAAGACCACAGAACTCCGCAGAAAAAAAAGGAGGCAAAACCAATTCTTGAAATAAATATATGATTACCTCAGAACAAACAAACACTAACCCTCAGAGTGGCTTGGCAATCATCTACAGGGCTAATGGAAAACAAACCATCTGAACCAACTGCCCCCCCGTCCCCCGCCCACCCCCCTCCCACCGCCTCAGATATGGATATCAATTGTTACTGAAAGCATGGAATTTTGCACAGATGGAGAGAAAAACAAGCAATTATGAACGCCTGTTAAGTGTCCAAACCCTCCAACCATGTCATTGCATTTAAATGAGAGACAGACCCAGAAGATTTCAACATGAGCAGACATATAAATGCTGCTGGTCGATTTTCCCACTGACCCTTTTAAAAACTTTATCACGGTAAATTGACTCTCTGATTCTCAACTTCTCAACGTTTCCCCCTCTGGGACAGGATGTGCAATTACTCTCCCTAATGGCAATTTAGATGCTGACCTTTTGTTGACTGAAAACAAAGACGCAGAAATAACTTCCTTTGAGAGGACGGAGAGACCCGAGATGAGACGCAGGTTTGTTTCTCCTGCGTTAAGTAACGGGACAGTGAAGCTGTTTGTTTTCTTCTCTAAAAGCTACGTTTACCAAAGATTGGAAGAAATATACTGTACAGTGTCCACATCCCCCAAAACTATGGAGGGAAAATGTGTCAGAAATGAGATGCTCCTAGAGGATTGTTGCAGTTCAGTCAGGATGCTTACTTGGGTTTAATCATTATTTAATGAGAAAATATATTACCATTTAAGTTTGGCATAATGGGATGGCTCAAATTACAGTTTAACGAATACATAACAAGGCAGAGAGCTCATCGCTTCCCAAAGCCTCCGTAGGGAGTTCCCTCAAAACTCTAAACACAAAATGTATTATAAATGTATTATTTCCACCAAAACGATACACAGCCATCATATGAATATCTCATGAATATTGAAATGAAATTAATATCTACAGAGCATCATTAGTGTACTAAATGTATAACCCTACCATCAAAATATTGTTTATATATGTTTTGGCTTTGCTACATATTACAAACACCCTCTCCCCCACACACACACACTCTGAACAGTCTGAAAACTTGAAGCTCATATCAACAACAAGACTCCAGTTCCATTGTTTTCACTCAAATTGGAATTCTAAATCACATTTCTGCAAAGCTCTAAGCTAATTTGCACCATAATAAATCACCAATCGACCGAGAAAACAGACTGACAGATGGCACCACTGCCAGGGAACTCCACTCAGCCCTCACCCACCTTGACTAGAGACTCTCCTGTGTGAGGAGGCTGTTTGTAGACGACAGCTCAACATTCAACACCACAGTCCCTCCAGACTCATTCAACACCATAGTCCCTCCAGACTCATTCAACACCATAGTCCCTCTACACTCTGCAGCCAGCTCAGGGACCTAGGCATCGACCCCGGCCTACGCAACTGGATCCTGGACTTCTTGTCGGACCGAAAACAAGTGGTGAAGATGGGCTCTAAAACCTCCGCCCCTCTGACCATCAGCATAGGAGCCCCCCAGGGCTGTGTCCTGAGCCCCCTCCTCTACTCCTCAGCATAGGGGCCCCCCAGGGCTGTGTCCTGAGCCCCCTCCTCTACTGCCTGTTCACCCACGACTGCGTTTTTTCTTCTTCTTAATGATGTTCCAAACTGTTGAATTTGGCAAGCCCAAGATTTTGGCTATTTTTCTGGAAGTCTTTCAGCTTAATAATGAGTTCCTTGACTTTCCTTCACACTTCTTTGGTCTTCATGTTGAAAGACACCAATAACATAACATATAATGATAATAACAGACTCCAAAGGCAAACCCAAAGCCTAGATCAATACTAGATAATACTTGACAGGTCTCTTATGACGAAACTCACCTGTCTTACCAGAAACGCCTGTCAAACCAATTATCCCATTACTGTTGTGTAGCCTAAAATAGGCTATATAAAATGTTTTGTTTCTGAATGGTGAAACCTTGGTGAAATATGTGAACAAATACCAAAAAGTATGAAACATATTTGGGTAGATAAGGGGCATAGTCCCCCCTTCACCCCCCCTCACAAAATCTTCAGGCAGCACAGCCTTAACACTAGAACAGCTGTGAAAAGTGTTATATCTTTGCACTCAATAACATTTCAGGACCCTCCTTTCATGACTTTTCCTAGATATGTGCGTTCTACCACCCAGTATCCTTACATTTTCTAAATCACATCAGGATAAGCTAGTATGAAGCTATTTTGCAGTTTTTCTGTATAGGAGGCAGGCTAATTTACAAGCGGCCAACTAGTGGTCGTTGTGTGTAAGTAGCAGCTTTTCTTAGTAAAGAGGCGGCTCTTTTCGTAGGTAGAAAGGGCTGTTCTAGTGTTCTAGTGTTAAGACATAGACTTCCTGTCTGGAGCAGCAGACACTTCCTGTCTGGAGTAGCAGAGGACATCTCCAGCTCTAAGCCTTTGTCCTTTCATCATAATCTCACATTAATTCCTGTCCTTTAACTTGGCACCTTTCTTATCCGAGACCACAGGTCAATGCTAATATCCAATATTGGGAAGTTGATCAGGGACCCATTATTTAAATTTCTGTAATTACATAACCTTTAATTGCCTCTCCATATTGCTTCATAAGCTTCTAATTTCCCACATTTATCACGCTTTATTGCTTTCTCCAATGAATGTCGTCTCCACCGTCAACCAACGGTACAAAGGTGTGTGTGATAAATATGAATAGCTGCTGTCAGTTAAGAGCAGTGTCTGATGTGTAGTGAAGAATATATTCTGTATGTCTAATCATTTATGAATTATTAATATCCAAATGACTTACTAATTTATTTGCTTCTATTCAAATCAATCAGTAATTATAAAGGCGGACACCTCTAACGATCTGACCAGAGATCTTTTAGTTAAACACTAGATTATTTATTTACTTGACCAAGTATGCCAAGTATATTTAGTCTCAATATTCTAGTGGAGATGAACTCATGTTTTCATGGATGCAATCATTCACATACAGAGTTGTAAGCCTTGTTATGGCACACAACTGTCCTTTGTTCATGTAGCCCTTCAATTATGGATGTGAAGTGCAGTGAATGATGTTGTTGAAGCGAGGCTGTGTGTTCTCCAACTCAACGAACACAACACAATGGATTGTTCATTTACTGAATAAAAGAGGGAAAGAGGGGTGACATTCACATCAGAACGGCTTTAACACCAATACAACCCTTCAGCAGGGCTGCTGTGATGTCTGCATACCGAGTTAAGAGAGATGCATCAGAGTTCAAGAGTGTTTGATTGTGCTGCGATCGTTTGTTATGCCTGAGTGATGAGATGTGATGAGGTGTTCCTCTGTTCTGAAAACAAGTAAACACACGTTGAGTTGACGGTACGACTGAGTTGTGGGTAAACATCACAAACACAATAGGAACTGTAAAAACAAAACAAAGGAAGTAGAATGTGTGCACACAGAATACCTCTCTCTGTGTTTGGTCAAATAAATGGTAAACAGACTGACTTATATAGTCGCCTCATTCCAAAGCGCTTTACAACGGCCTCTCATTCACACACACATTCACACACCAATGGCGGCAAGCTGCCATGCAAGGCGCCGGCCTGCTCACTGGGAGCAAGTTGGGTTTCAGTGTCTTGGCCCAAGGACACCTCGACATGTGGCCAGCCGGGGCTCGAACCGCCGATCTGCCAACCTTGCGATCATTAGACGGCGGCTCTACCTCCTGAGACACAGCCTCTACCTCCTGAGACACAGCCTCTACCTCCTGAGACACAGTCTATACCTCCTGAGACACAGCCTCTACCTCCTGAGACACAGCCTCTACCTCCTGAGACACAGCCTCTACCTCCTGAGACACAGCCTCTACCTCCTGAAACACAGCCTCTACCTCCTGAGCCACAGCCTCTACCTCCTGAGACACAGCCTCTACCTCCTGAGACACAGTCTCTGCCTCCTGAGACACAGCCTCTACCTCCTGAGACACAGCCTCTACCTCCTGAGACACAGCCTCTACCTCCTGAGACACAGCCTCTACCTCCTGAGACACAGCCTCTACCTCCTGAGACACAGCCTCTACCTCCACCAGCCTCTACCTCCTGAGACACAGCCTCTACCTCCTGAGACACAGCCTCTACCTCCTGAGACACAACCTCTACCTCCTGAGACACAGCCTCTACCTCCTGAGACACAGTCTCTACCTCCTGAGACACAGTCTCTACCTCCTGAGACACAGCCTCTACCTCCTGAGACACAGTCTCTACCTCCTGAGACACAGCCTCTACCTCCTGAGACACAGCCTCTACCTCCTGAGACACAGCCTCTACCTCCTGAGACACAGCCTCTACCTCCTGAGACACAGCCGCCCTGTGTGTGCACACCAGAATACCTCCCAAGGCCTCTGTGTTTGGGAGGAGCTAGGAAGGTAGGAACAGAGTACAGCCCCTCTCCTCCAAGACTAGTGGAGTGGTGATGGATGATATCAGCTCTCTCATAGTAGCAGCAGGTCGACACAACCACAGCGACTAATATGAAGAGTTGATGAAGCATATCGCCCTGATACGAGCAGGGAACGCACCTCTGTGTCTACGCAGTGAGCCTCTACGGCGTGAACAATGCATTTGCATAACCTCGTCTAGAAGGTCAAGTACGCATAATACTGTTCAAGTCATGAATTAACTAAACATTAAAATATGAAACAGAGTTTCATTTATGTATGAAAACACTGCATAAACACAACGTGGCATTGACACTGTGTGCCACTATGGGGGCGGCTGTGTCTCAGGAGGTAGAGGCTGTGTCTCAGCTTGTAAAGCTGTAAAGGTCTCTAGGCACAGAGGGAGGTCGACACAGAGGAACGGTGTACTGAATTGGTTTTTATTGTCCTGACAGATTCAGTCCCGCCACTGACGGGCTGAAGAGGTTCCTAAATAATAAAAGTCACTTAAAGTAACAAGCACTACATGCGCTGGTCCGCGCCCGTGACTCCTGTCTGCTTCCCCTTTCGGGCTGATCACAGCTCTCGTCGTTGCTTGCATTAGCACTCTCTCTCTTTCTCTCTCTCTCTCTCTCTCTCTCTCTCTCTCTCTCTCTCCCCCTCTCTCTCCCCCTCTCTCTCCCCCTCTCTCTCCCCCTCTCTCTCCCCCTCTCTCTCCCCCTCTCTCTCCCTCTCTCTCTCCCTCTCTCTCTCCCTCTCTCTCTCCCTCTCTCTCTCCCTCTCTCTCTTCCTCTCTCTCTTCCTCTCTCTTCCTCTCTCTGTGGCCGCGTGTCTCTGCCTCCTCCTACTCCCAGGGGAACAAACACACACAGGTTAAATAGACCAGTGGGATAACGAGTCTGATCACTGACACCTGTCCGTAATCAGGCCGTCATCCCCCTCCACCAACAGTCTGGCTCCCTCTACAGGCCAGAACGCGCCATTGCTCCCCACAAAAGCGCTTTGGATAAAGGCGCTATATAAGTCAGTCCATTTACCATCTACACTGGTTAGCTGTACAAACTAGGTCCAGCTAAGCTAGGGGACCAACAGAAGCTGACATGACTCACATACTAACTAACAGCCGTAAAACATTTAATCAAACACATGGACATCAATCATTATTGTTTGGGTTATACGTTTATAACCCAGTCATGTTTAGTAGTGGTTGACAGTCCTGCGCGTGCTACAACTGCCTGAAGTCTTCCACCTGTTGACCCCACCAGACGCTAGGTGTCTTCTCTGGTAACCATGGTGATGCTCTGCCAGGCCTGTACTGTAACCATGGTGATGCTCTGCCAGGCCTGTACTGTAACCATGGTGATGCTCTGCCAGGCCTGTACTGTAACCATGGTGATGCCATGCCAGGCCTGTACTGTAACCATGGTGATGCTCTGCCAGGCCTCCTGTACTGTAACCATGGTGACGCTCTGCCAGGCCTCCTGTACTGTAACCATGGTGATGCTCTGCCAGGCCTGTACTGTAACCATGGTGATGCTCTGCCAGGCCTGTACTGTAACCATGGTGATGCTCTGCCAGGCCTCCTGTACTGTAACCATGGTGACGCTCTGCCAGGCCTCCTGTACTGTAACCATGGTGATGCTCTGCCAGGCCTGTACTGTAACCATGGTGATGCCATGCCAGGCCTGTACTGTAACCATGGTGATGCTCTGCCAGGCCTGTACTGTAACCATGGTGATGCTCTGCCAGGCCTGTACTGTAACCATGGTGATGCTCTGCCAGGCCTGTACTGTAACCATGGTGATGCCATGCCAGGCCTGTACTGTAACCATCATCAGTTGTTGTTTGTTTTTAGTTGTTTTCCCCCCTAAGATGTTCATCAGGAAATGAAACGCATGTTCAAGTGTATTTAAATCTGATGATTGACTTGGCTGGTGATATGATGCGTTTTTGTGTGACTATGCCAAATGTTGTGTGCCTATCAAATATTGCAATACTCATTGTTTAACTTTAAGCATACCTTAAGTAAGGGCCACTCTCAGGACAGAATTTGACCACTCTGAGTCAACATGCTTTTCTGTAATTGGACCTGGGCCAGATTTAGAGAGCACGGGTAGTAAGACCAGTTTAACTCTAAAGGACATAGGAGCCTCACTGCAGTGGTCAGCAAGACAGAACAGCATGAACACAGAATAGCCATGTATGGGAACTAATGTCACTATTGTAAGTTACGAGGTAAAGCTATTTCCCTCTCTGAGAACTGTATATAAGCTGTAACAAACATCAGTACTGGGCTTGGCATCTCTATGCCACAGCCAGGCTCGGCACCAGCCATGTCGTAGCCATGCTTGAAGCTTGGACTTAACAGAGCATGCTGCCTTGGAAACATCTGTACATGGGAATGCAACCCAGATCTGCCTAATACAATGATTACGATTCAACCTTCTCTCTGAGTCATCAATATATAATTTCCGGCCACGTGACCAAGAAAGATCTCCTTATATCAGCTGGTTAAGACCTGATATGATGATTGTGTTTCCCCCAGAATTAATCAATTGAAATCAGCAGGTCTGCTCAGATAGACAGTTGAAGAGATGGTCTTTAGATAGATAGATAGATAGATAGATAGACTTTATTTGTCATTGTTACAGTACAGGTACCAAACAACGAAATTTAGGAGGGGAGGCTCCCCTGGTGTTTGGGAAAGGAAAAAGAAACACATTTTGGAAAAAGCATAGATGCATAAAATCACAAGAAGGTAAGGAGCTGGTTTACATCAATAGAGGCTATGTACACAATCCACTGTACTATACTGCACAGATAGTCAACTAGGGTTGTCATATTTCACAAGAAAGTATTTTTTCACATTTTTTTAAAGTGTCACAGTTTGCAGGCTTGAAAATGTACATGTTTGTGCCTCAGCACTAGCTGCCATACAATCCGTCCGGACTTGTCCTGGGCCCAGAACTTAGGCCTTTTCTGTGTTCAGGGCCTTGACGGCCCTGTGGTAGAAGCTGTCCTTCAGTCTGTTTGTCTTAGCGGCCGGGGTCCTGTACCTCCTGTTCGAGGGCAGCTTGACAAAGTGTTCGTGCCCAGGGTGGGTCGGGTCCTTGGAGATCTTGGAGGCCCTCCTGAGACAGCGTGTTTTGTACAGCTCCTCCAGAGAGGGGAGGGTGGCGCCGGTGATCCCCTGTGCTGTTCTCACGACTCTCTGTAGATCGCTTCTCTCCGCTGCCGTGCAGCTGTGGTACCAGTTGGAGATGCCGAAGGTGAGGATGCTCTCCACTGCGCCGTGGTAGAAGGCCACCAGCATCTCCTGCTTGCTGTGTTGTTTCTTGAGGCATCTCAGGGTGTATAGCCGCTGTTGTGCCCTCTTGATGGTGCCTTTAGTGTTGTCCTTCCAGGCCAGGTCATCCCGCATGATGTGTCCCAGGAAACGGAGGTTTGAGACCATCTCCACGCTCTCTCCGTCGATGAGCAGGGGCAGGATCTCGGACTTTTTCCTCCTGAAGTCTACGATGAATTCCTGGGTCTTTGACTTGTTTAGCAGCAGGTTGTTTACCTTGCACAGCTTGCTCAATTGCTCTACCTCATCCCTGTACGCCGCCTCGTCCCCCCCCCCGAGATACATCCCACCACGGTGGTGTCGTCTGCAAACTTTACGATGTAGTTGCTGGGGTGGATGGGGGTGAAGTCGTGGGTGTAGAGGTTGTAGAGGATGGGGCTTAGCACGCAGCCCTGGGGTGACCCAGTGCTGAGGCTGAGGGCTGTGGAGGTGTGGGGGCCCACCCGCACCCTCTGGGGGCGGTCGGTCAGGAAGTCCTTGATCCACGCACATATAGAGTGTGATAGACCCAGGTCTAGTAGTTTGGTCACTAGCCTGTCTGGAAGGATGGTGTTAAAGGCGGAGCTGAAGTCCACGAAGAGCAGTCTCGCGTAGCTATATTCAGCTTTATTCAGCTGATCAGCGACCCACAGCACTCATGCGACAATTGTGAGTGAGTAGTTTCCTCCAGTACACAGTTTTTATGTTGTCGGCTCATATTCTTCTTTGCTGAACTCGCTTCTCAATACAGAGCCCTCGGAAACTCAGTATCTTAAGTTACCATGGTGACCAGTCTCTGGCCTCTCCTAGCCAGTGGTCTGTTCTGGCTCAGCGCCACTTCTCAAATAACGAGAGGGGCAGAGGTCAGTTTACTATCTTCCAGAAAACACATCATAACAAGACCTTTACACTTCCTGGTTCTGAAACTCCCTAGTTGGCTGCTATGGCGATGTTATATGTTCTGGGTCGTTGTCTTACTGCTAACCGCTGTCCTGTCCATGTTGTTAGCGTTTTTGACTGAACTTTCTTTCTGAATGTTACACACGTTTGTAAGGATTCAGTTATCTTAGGCAGTGGAAGACTTGGATATTTTCTTTAGATTAGTTTAGATTCAACTTTATTGTCATCGATCGCGGAGTACTAGACAACGAAATGCAGTTTAGCATCTAACCAGAAGTGCCAATAGTGATATAAAACATGATTGTTACGTTTCTGGGATGTTGGACCCAAGTGTTGTGCAGCTCAGAATGAACGAGACAGAAGGGTGTGTAGAAATAAATAAAGTGTTTTTCTCTTCACTGAGAACGTAAGGCTTCAGGATCTGGACTGGAAAATAAAGGTGAAAAACCCAGTCTCTCTGAAAACACTGAGAGGGAGAAGAGAAAAACAACCAAAGCTCTTACAAGGTCACGACAGGCAGGGTCAAGATGCTCTCACTGAGAGCAACGTGACCAACCGACCAGGGGAACAGAGCAGTGGTCACTTAAATAGCAGAATACAAACACTCACAGCTGACACACATCAACACACACACACACAGCTGACACACATCAATACAAACACACACAGCTGACACACATCAACACACACACACACACACAGCTGACACACATCAATACAAACACACACAGCTGACACACATCAATACAAACACACACAGCTGACACACATCAACACAAACACTCACAGCTGACACACATCAATACAAACACACACAGCTGACACACATCAGGTAATCAGGTCCAAACTGAGTGCAGAGTTCCAAGCACCAGAAAGTCGCTAAAACGACTCCCAATCTAGCACATGATAGTGATAAGTGATAGCTACAGTATGGCAAGTACCGTGGCCTCTGAGACATCTTGATATTATACAGTATAATCCTTGTGAGTGTGCAATGTCAGTTTCTGTATCAAACGGTCATAGGAGGTTTGGGAATTTTACAGGTCAGTCATGTTTCTAGGCAAGGCAAGGTTTATTTGTTAAAGTTAAACAATGGATGTTTTTTGGAGTTACGAAGTTGAATAGTTTTAGGGAAATATGTGAATGATTTCAGGGGTGATACCTCATCAGTGGCAGTGTTCCAAAAATAACATTCCAGAATAGATTTATATTTAAGCAATATCACAGGAGAGGGAGTGTGTTATACTGAATATCACAGGAGAGGGAGTGTGTTATACTGAATATCACAGGAGAGGGAGTGTGTTATACTGAATATCACACGAGAGGGAGTGTGTTATACTGAATATCACAGAGAGGGAGTGTGTTATACTGAATATCACAGGAGAGGGAGTGTGTTATACTGAATATCACATGAGAGGGAGTGTGTTATACTGAATATCACACAGAGGGAGTGTGTTATACTGAATATCACACAGAGGGAGTGTGTTATACTGAATATCACAGGAGAGGGAGTGTGTTATACTGAATATCACAGGAGAGGGAGTGTGGTATACTGAATATCACACAGAGGGAGTGTGTTATACTGAATATCACACGAGAGGGAGTGTGTTATACTGAATATCACAGGAGAGGGAGTGTGTTATACTGAATATCACAGAGAGGGAGTGTGTTATACTGAATATCACACAGAGGGAGTGTGTTATACTGAATATCACACAGAGGGAGTGTGTTATACTGAATATCACAGGAGAGGGAGTGTGTTATACTGAATATCACAGGAGAGGGAGTGTGTTATACTGAATATCACACGAGAGGGAGTGTGTTATACTGAATATCACAGGAGAGGGAGTGTGTTATACTGAATATCACACAGAGGGAGTGTGTTATACTGAATATCACAGGAGAGGGAGTGTGTTATACTGAATATCACAGGAGAGGGAGTGTGTTATACTGAATATCACAGGAGAGGGAGTGTGTTATACTGAATATCACACGAGAGGGAGTGTGTTATACTGAATATCACAGGAGAGGGAGTGTGTTATACTGAATATCACACAGAGGGAGTGTGTTATACTGAATATCACAGGAGAGGGAGTGTGTTATACTGAATATCACACGAGAGGGAGTGTGTTATACTGAATATCACACAGAGGGAGTGTGTTATACTGAATATCACACGAGAGGGAGTGTGTTATACTGAATATCACACGAGAGGGAGTGTGTTATACTGAATATCACAGGAGAGGGAGTGTGTTATACTGAATATCACACAGAGGGAGTGTGTTATACTGAATATCACAGGAGAGGGAGTGTGTTATACTGAATATCACAGGAGAGGGAGTGTGTTATACTGAATATCACAGGAGAGGGAGTGTGTTATACTGAATATCACACGAGAGGGAGTGTGTTATACTGAATATCACAGGAGAGGGAGTGTGTTATACTGAATATCACAGAGAGGGAGTGTGTTATACTGAATATCACACGAGAGGGAGTGTGTTATACTGAATATCACAGGAGAGGGAGTGTGTTATACTGAATATCACACAGAGGGAGTGTGTTATACTGAATATCACACGAGAGGGAGTGTGTTATACTGAATATCACAGGAGAGGGAGTGTGTTATACTGAATATCACAGGAGAGGGAGTGTGTTATACTGAATATCACAGGAGAGGGAGTGTGTTATACTGAATATCACAGGAGAGGGAGTGTGTTATACTGAATATCACAGGAGAGGGAGTGTGTTATACTGAATATCACAGGAGAGGGAGTGTGTTATACTGAATATCACAGAGAGGGAGTGTGTTATACTGAATATCACAGGAGAGGGAGTGTGTTATACTGAATATCAGCACAGCTGTGATTGGGTCGTAGGTACGAGGCCACAGGCCGAGTTGAAGACAATCACAGCCGTGCTGATATTCAGTATAACACACGACCTCGAGTGTGATATTGCTTTCATACAACAGTTCTACAATGCAATTTATTAGTTAACAGTAATAAGCGACAACAGATTAGGATTTGTTTGTTTATTTAATCATTTATTTTGGCTCTGTCAACAAAGAATTGTTCCGCAACTGGACTGTTGCCTAGTAACCTGAACGCAAACATCTGCAGGCGAGCTACTTTGTATTAACGGTCATTTCGGAGTGATGCATAATAGTTAAAAGTCCCAGTGCTGTTATACTGTATATCAGCACTCATGCCTCGTCCAATCAAATTACTTGGTCGGAACTAAGTCAACTAACTGTTGTATAATATATATATATATATAATCCTCGATGGTCAAATTGGACTGCAGGGTGTAACTAAGTGTTATTTTGACAGGTGTAAGGGGTGTCCGTTGAATAACTAATGTTTGCAGCCTTCTAGCCTTCTCTGGTCCAATTTTCATTTTCACGAACTGTGGACAGGAATGAATTCCAAGAAGTGAATCCGCTGGTTCCTGTCTGTCTATGTATGTGTGTGTGTGTGTCTGTGTGTGTGTGTGTGTGTGTGTCTGTCTGTGTGTCTGTCTGCCTGCCTGTGTGTCTGTCTGTCTGTCTGTCTATGTGTGTGTGTGTGTGTGTGTGTGTCTGTGTCTGTGTGTGTGTGTGTGTGTGTGTGTCTGTCTGTGTGTGTGTGTGTGTGTGTGTGTGTGTGTCTGTCTGTCTGTCTGCCTGCCTGTGTGTCTGTCTGTGTGTGTGTGTGTCTGTCTGTCTGTCTGTCTGTCTGCCTGCCTGTGTGTCTGTCTGTCTGTCTGTCTATTAGCGTTATTATATGACATGGTGGTGTTTGACGCAGGGTGCCCTCTCTCTCTTTTTCCATGGTTCTGTTTTTGCAATCAACTTCTTTGTCGGGAGAATGGATGTGGAGATTAGAGGCTGTCAGCGTCTGGCTCTGCCGGGAACAGGTGATTATTATCACCATATAATCAGACTCTCTCTGCCACCCAGCATCTCTCCACAGTTATGGGAAGCTGTATTATAACTGTAACGTTTCCAGTCCAGCAAAACAATTTTTCATAAACCAGACACACATATATGTACACAAACATTATCCACACACACACACACACACACACACACACACACACACATATATGCATACCCACATTATCCACACACACACACACACACACACACACACACATATATGCACACACATTATGCACAGCACACACACATTATCCACACACACATATATGCACACACACATATATGCACACACACACACACACACACACACACACACACACACACGTATATGCACACACACATATATGCACACACACACACATTATCCACATGGTTACACTTTGCCTGCCCACCTTCAGTGCAGCACTAGCAAGTTTTATTTCAGGTCGTTCACCTCCACACCACACAACCACCAGGTGACCTGGCTGAATCATGTGCAGAGCAGAGTTGTTGTTTCAATGTGGAAAAGGACATTAAAACATGTCTGGTCAAAGGAATGTTAAACGACGTCTAAAACAAGTTATTCCATTCATCTCCCAAAGCAAGGACACTGGTATTCAAATGGAAACAAAGTCGTATCATATCACATTACGATGGCTTGTATACCTTATCTCTCAACATACAAGTGGACTGCACTTATATAGCGCCTTTATCCAAAGCGCTTTACAACGGCCTCTCATTCACGGCCCGCTCACTGGGAGCAATTTGGGGTTAAGTGTCTTGCCCAAGGACACTTCAACATGTGGCCAGCCGGGGCTCGAACCGCCGATCTGCCAACCTTGCGATCATTAGACGCCAGCTCTACCTCCTGAGACACATCCGCCCCCCACAAGTATCTCTGACTTACAGCCTTGACTTGCTAACCACCACCTCCGTCAGCTGACTGGTATAAACCACTTCCTGGTTATTCAGTTGGAGAGGTTTTAATTAGTGTGAGTGTGATTGGCTGGACTCTCCACATTAGTCACCACATTCATTAACATTCCATTGTTTCCGTGGTTGCAGTTGAAAGATTCTCCTTTAAATTGGAATATACAATCTGAACGCCTGAGGGCCGAGTGTCTCCCATAACAACGCCTGGAGAGCTGCTCATCCATGTAGAGAGATGAGATGATTACAGATCATGTGCTCTCCTGTTGTTCTAGAGAGACAGTGTCCATCCATGGTAGTTTTCCTGGTGTTCCAGAGAGAGACAGTGTCCATCCATGGTAGTTCTCCTGGTGTTCCAGAGAGAGACAGTATCCATCCATGGTAGTTCTCCTGTTCCAGAGAGAGACAGAGTCCATCCATGGTAGTTCTCCTGTTCCAGAGAGAGACAGTGTCCATCCATGGTAGTTCTCCTGTTCCAGAGAGAGACAGTGTCCATCCATGGTAGTTCTCCTGGTGTTCTAGAGAGAGCCTTCTTCTAAACCTAAACCTTTTTTTCTTTTTGGACACTGGAGAAACAGAGAAACAGTACAAGTGGGGCAAATAGAAGTTTTTAGGGGACACAGTAGAGGGGAAAAGCGGATGTCTTCAGGAGACGCAGTGCTGGGGGGCAGTAGATGTCTCAGGGGGAGCAGTTAAGGTGTAACCTGAAGAGATGGAGGTCTTCAGTCTACGACAGAAGATCGGTAATGGACTCTGCCGTTCTGACAGCCGTGGGAAGCTCATTCGACCAGCGGGGAGCCAGTCTTGATTGGTTGCCAACATGCGGACCAAATGATCAGACTGTGTCACATTTAGTTGAACTACCACCAAGTTACTGCAAAAAGCAGTAAATCTTCATAGAGGAGCTACTGTCCCAAGGTGCAACGTGCCTTCATTTATTAGCAGTGACAATGGCTTTGGTCCCAGCACCATCACTTCTAACACCCTCTGGATTGCAAATACCTCCACATGTGAAAGTTATCTGCAAATGGGTCAAAATAATCTGTCAGCCTCATGTTGGGTGGGAACAGCCTGTGACCTCCGTATCTGAAGGCAGTGAATAATACGGGCGGCTGTGTCTCAGGAGGTAGAGTCGGCGTCTCATGATTGCAAGGTTGGCAGATCGGCGGTTCGAGCCCCGGCTGGCCACATGTCGAAGTGTCCTTGGGCAAGACACTGAACCCCAAATTGCTCCCAGTGAGCGGGCCAGCGCCTTGCATGGTAGCTTGCCGCCATTGGTGTGTGAATGTGTGAATGAGAGGCCGTTGTAAAGCACTTTGGATAAAGGCGAGAGAGAGAGAGAGAGAGACACAGACAGACAGACACACACACAGGCATAATAGTGATTTCTTTGTTATGCTTGAAGAAAAGGTCTATAATACATTTAAATTACATTAAACTAAGATAATACGATGGTTATAATACTTTTTAAAATCTTTATTAAAGAAGAAAATAATTACGTTTATTTGTTATATGGTTCTAAATGTTTTAAGGATGGGGTTTCCTTAACGTTCTCAGATGTAAATGTTCCGCTTGTTCTGGAAATGTCTGAATAACGTCCGGGGGTGACTCCAGAAGGTTCGTCTTCTATCATCTGTTTGTCATAACACGTTTCCATATGTCTTCACTGTGTGAAGGTTGAGCAAAAGACAATGATGTCAATGTCATGCAGGGCCGGTCCTAGGCATTTAGGTGCCCTAGGCGAGAGTATGATTTGATGCCCCCCCCCCCCCCCCCCTCCCCAAACATTTTAGGGGCGCCACCCCCACCACATTAAGCCACCAGTACTGCCTCATCACCACCCACACATTCAACAGTAAAAATATGGACAACAATGGTTTCAAGACTAACATATAATTTTTTATAAATTAAAATGACTGAAATCAGAAAACAAGGTACAAATAAACATATTCAAACATTAATAGTGAAATCAGAATTCAGAATTCAGAAAACAAAATTATTTAAATGTAAAAAATGTGGCGCCCTCCAGGCATTTGGCGCCCTAGGCGACCGCCTGATGTCATGTGAGTGAAAGTCCAAATTACATGTTTGTTTCTTAATAACGATTCTACCTCAGATGTAGAAACCGATCAGGAAAACAAATACAAAGTGAATCATTTCTTTCAATAACAGACGTAAGGCTTATTTAAGCATTTATCACAGGAGAGAGGGGACAGATGTCAGCAGTGTGTGAGAGCCTCCAGGCATGAATTATGCTAGGCCAAAAGTATATTATGATAAAGTGGAATAATAGCATGCCAAACATTCACGTGATATATTTCCTCTCTCTGGTACAGCCAAGCATTGGAGCAATCAATCAGTGTCGGTAAATGAAAGATTACCTTTCCTGAGAACTAGGAGATGTTAGGGGAAGTCTTATTTATTTCCCCCTGTCAGTAGTTTGTCAGTTGTGCCTGCAGGAAAGCTCACGGGCGACTTATGAATGAATGAATGGTCTTTATTGTCATTGCTATAGTACAGGTACCAAACAACGAAATTTAGGAGGGGTGGCTCCCCTGGTGTTAGGAAAGAAAAAAACAAAACAAAAACACAAGAAGGGAAGGAGCTGGTTTACATAAATAAAGGCTATGTACACAATCCACTATACTATACTGTACAGATAGACGACTAGGGTTGTCATATTGCACATAGTGTTATTGCACATTCATTTAAAGTGTCGCAGTTTGCAGGCTTGAAATGTACATATTTGTGCCTCAGCACTACACCAGATTTTTTTCAGTCCAGCAGCTGCCATCAATCCGTCCAGACTGTCCAGGGCCCAGAACCTAGGTCTTTGCTGTGTTCAGGGCCTGGATGGCCCTGGGGTAGAAGCTGTGCTTCAGTCTGTTTGTCCTTGCGGCCAAGGTCCTGTACCGCCTTTTCGAGGGCAGCCGGGTAAAGTGTTCGTACCCAGGGTGGGTTGGGTCCCTGGAGATCTTGGAGGCCTTCCTGAGACAGCGTGTGTTGTACAGCTCTTCCAGAGAGGGGAGGGGGGCGCCGGTGATCTTCTGGGCTGTTCTCACGACTCTCTGTAGCGCGTTTCTCTCTGCGATATATTGTCATTGCAGAGGAAAACAAAGTACCAGACATCAAGAAGCAGTTTAGCATCTAACCAGAAGTGCAAATAGTGATGTAAGAATGTTGCAGTTCATCATTTCATAACTGTTTATCATTTCTGTAACCCCGCTGTGGAAAGACACACACACACACACACACACACACACACCACACACACACACACACACACACACACACACACACACACACACACACACACACACACAGGGTGATAACATCTCTAAATAACATCTAGTTTAATGGGGGGTGTCTGTAAACATGGAAGATGAGTGCATACATATAAAACGACACATTTACGTAAGTGGGCAATTACATAAAGTAGCAGACGGACTCGGTCCAAGCGGGTCTCCAGCCCTGATGTCTCTCTCACACCCAGCTGTGTGACCACCAACCATGCCAACGCCAGGCTGCAGACAAGGCTGTCACAGAACCACCATCACAACATGATATCAGAACCAGGGTTCCCACGGGTCCTTGAAATCCTTGAAAGTTTGTGAATTCGCGAGGAAAAAAATCAAGGCCTTAAAAGTTATTGAAAATCGACATGGGTCATTGAAAGTGTTTGAATTCCCCTCTCTCTCTCTCTGTCTCTCTCTCTCTCTCTCTCTCTCTCTCTCTCTCTCTCTCTCTCTCTCTCTCTCCCTCTCCCTCTCTCTCTCTCTCTCTCTCTCTCTCTCAAAAATAAATAAATATAGGTAACATGTAGAAGGGAATAAAACAACCATACTAGTTAATTAGTTAGCTAGATTTTAAACCGACATAACGCCGTTAGATTTGAAAACCGTTCATGGTCATTCCTATAATATACATTCTCATCTGGATCTGTCTCAAACTATGCCGTGCTGGGCCCTTGAATTTGAAGGAATTTAGTCTTGAAAGTCCTTGAAAGGTGCTTGAATTTGATGTTTCAAAAGGTGTGGGAACCCTGTAGAACGTGACGATGATAGTGTATGATGCCGGTAAGGTTGGTAAATGTTGAATCCAAAATATCCACAATGATGACAGACAGGACGTGTCAGAATAAAATATAAAACCTGATTGGATTAAATAAGAGTGTGTTGTTATATCCTGTGCCAGTGTGTGTCACTTCAAACATCAATCTTATCAATCAATGTATTCACTTCTTAGTGTTCCACTACGCCCTCTGCTGGTACTGGAGAGCATTGCAGCCTTGGAAAAAGCGAATACTAGCGCAAACACACACAAACACATAAGAAATACTGCGAAATAGCGTTATACTAGCTAGATTTTGAAAATGTAAGGATACTGGGTGGTAGAACGCACATATCTAGGAGAAGGCCTGAGAGGAGGGTCCTGAAATGTGATCGAGTGCAAAGATTGAATTAGTTTTTTACTCACAGTGACCCACCCATGGCTGTTCTAGTGTTAACCTCATAGTAATTGTTTGACTGTTTAAAATCCAAACCTTGAAAGAAGAAAAGAAGAACACATGCTTCCCAGTCTCATTACTTATGCAAAGGATGTACCAGGACTTTATAGGTCAGATTATGGATTGAGTCCAGTGCCTCTGGGGACTTGGTTTATTATTATTATTATTAATAATAATAATAATAATAATAATAATAATAATAATTCATTATATTTATATAGCGCTTTTCTGGGGCTCAAAGACGCTGACAATATGGGAAAAAAGCAACAGATAACATGAGCACATAGAACACAGAGTTAACCAACAGGCACAGGGAACAATTAACACAGCAATGTCCAGGGGGGGAGGGAGGGGGGTGGCAGGGTTAGGGGAGATGGTTAGGGGTAGGGGAGGTTGTATGCATGTCCAGGGGGGGAGGGAGGGAGGTGGCAGGGTTAGGGGAGATGGTTAGGGGTAGGGGAGGTTGTATGCATGTCCGGGGGGGAGGGGGGTGGCAGGGTTAGGGGAGATGGTTAGGGGTAGGGGAGGTTGTATGCATGTCCAGGGGGGGGGGGGGGGGGGTGGCAGGGTTAGGGGAGATGGTTAGGGGTAGGGGAGGTTGTATGCATGTCCAGGGGGCGGAGAGGAGGTGGCAGGGTTAGGGGAGATGGTTAGGGGTAGGGAGGGGGGTGGCAGGGTTAGGGGAGATGGTTAGGGGTAGGGGGGGGGGGTGGCAGGGTTAGGGGAGATGGTTAGGGGTAGGGGAGGTTGTATGCATGTCCAGGGGGGGAGGGAGGGGGGTGGCAGGGTTAGGGGAGATGGTTAGGGGTAGGGGAGGTTGTATGCATGTCCAGGGGGGGGGGCAGGGTTAGGGGAGATGGTTAGGGGATGGTGAGCTCCCCACGGCCGTCAGAACGGCTGAGTCACTACCCATCTTCCGTCGTAGACTGAAGACCCATCTCTTCAGGTTACATCTTAACTGCTCCTCCTGAGACATCTTCTAACCCTTACCACTATGTCTCCTAAAGACACCCGCTTTCCCCTCTACTGTGTCCCTAAGAACTTCTATTGCCCCCTTGTACTGTTTCTCAGTTTCTCCCGAAAAAAAAAAAAAAAAAGTTTTAGTAGAAGGCGATAATAGGGAGAAGGTTTTTCCTTCTATCAATGGCCCCAGGCCCGAGCTAGATTACTCTTCCTGCAACGAATGGTGGATTGCTGATTCACATGCTTAGTATTCAAATGTATTGATTGTAAGTCGCTTTGGAATAAGGCGTCTGCTAAATGCCAAAAATTTAAATGTTAGGGGTAGGGGAGGTTGTATGCATGTCCAGGGGAGGGAGGGGGGGTGGCAGGGTTAGGGGAGATGGTTAGGGGTAGGGGAGGTTGTATGCGTGTCCAGGGGGGGGAGGGAGGGGGGTGGCAGGGTTAGGGGAGATGGTTAGGGGTAGGGGAGGTTGTATGCGTGGGAGAACAGGTAGGTTTTGAGGTGGGATTTAAAAGTGGAGAGTGAGGGTGAGTCTCTGAGTGGTTGGGGGAGAGAGTTCCAGAGGCGGGGTGCAGCTCGTGAAAAAGCATGGTCTCCTAAGCCTTAGCCTCAGGTGTAGGACTGGGTTATGGTCGACTATTAGCTTACAGGAAGCGTAATGACATTAAGTAGCCTAAAACATTATGAACCAATGACTTTGTTACACTTTGTGTTACTTTTCCATAAACAGTGTTTATTTCAGTTTTCTCTGTGCTCTTAACACACTCATAAGTAGTGGCCTCCAGTTAGGATTTTACTAAGCCACCAATTTGATTTAGATTTTACAAAAAAAACGATTGTTATCTTAACATAAAGCTCATCCCTGCAGAGACAATATTAATAGGGAAACTTGTTTTTGAGAACGCCCTATTCCTGACACTGATAAAGCAGGAAAAACACAATCTCTCTTTGGGACAACCTTGGGGGGGAATTCATTTAAATTGTTACACTGACCGAGTGTGTCCTTAGACAAGTATACAAAAACTGGACTCAGTTGCTATGGAAACGCCCACAGAACCAAACCGGCCACTTCAGAAATGTTAGCAGAGAAATGATTGTCTGCTGGAGACACAATCACTTAGTCCCACCTCGCCTCTCCTTGGGTCTCATGGAGGGCCGTGTCAAGGGCGCCCAGTGACAGCTGATCGTTAGTGTTCATAAATCAACAATAGCGGGTCAGGCAAGGTGAATGTGTTTTATTCAATAACAAGGCAATTTTAAAAACATGACTATATTATGTACCGGTACTAATTACTACATCACTAGCGTGGTCGAACGTGCTGGCTGCAATACCCTATCCCTCAGTTGACAGTTGGAAGTCCACTCTCAGGCAACATAGCCATGTCAGGACTTTTTAAACTGGTCAAAATATCCCCAATGATGTGAAATAGTAGTGTACATTTACCTGTTAATTCATGTTATCATGTTACACTTGCTGCTGAAAACTCAGTTTTCTTCTTAGAAGCGATAGTGTTTATGTGACACGGTGAAAGGGGGAACAAGTCGGCAAACAATCAAAATGTTTAGACTTCTCTTTTGAAACACGGAAATACGTTTCAACATTGTTGAGAATCACGACACAAACTTGTATTTTACTTTACATTGTTAGCGGGCTCACACAACACGCTGTGCTTCGGGCAGAGTCCTCTCAGTCTGCACCGGGCGAGTGGAATGGAATAATTGCCCAGTGTCAGAATGATGTCTGTCACTAAATATAACGAGCCCACTGTCTTGACTTATACAACTAACACACTACTAAATTACTACACTGGAAATGGGCTGTTTTAATGAGAAACGTGGGCGTTTGGTTTGCGTTCAGAATCAAAGGAGCTCGCTCAGCCCCGTCTGAACGTTTTGGAGGAACAAATCACTTCCTCTGAGACTGAGATGCACCCCGTCACTGCTGAGAAGATCTAAAATGTGTGACTCAGATTCTCATGTCTCAGGGTGGGTCCACACCTAGGGGAGGGAGAGGGGGAGAGGGAGAGAGAGAGAGAGAGAGAGAGAGAGAGAGAGAGAGAGAGAGAGAGAGAGAGAGAGAGAGAGAGAGAGAGAGAGAGAGAGAGAGAGAGAGAGCTGGTCTGAGTCAGGGAGCGTTTCCCCCCTAGTTCGGTTAGTTTGGGGCGTATCTGAACCCAGCAACCACACTCTGTTCTGGCCTCTCTGGTCTGTACCAGGCTACTATACTGGTCTGTACCAGGCTACTGTACTGGTCTGTACCAGGCTACTGTACTGGTCTGTACTGGTCTGTACTGGTCTGTACTGGTCTGTACCAGGCTACTGTACTGGTCTGTACCAGGCTACTGTACTGGTCTGTACTGGTCTGTACCAGGCTACTGTACTGGTCTGTACTGGTCTGTACTGGTCTGTACTGGTCTGTACCAGGCTACTGTACTGGTCTGTACTGGTCTGTACTGGTCTGTACCAGGCTACTGTACTGGTCTGTACTGGTCTGTACTGGTCTGTACTGGTCTGTACTGGTCTGTACTGGTCTGTACTGGTCTGTACCAGGCTACTGTACTGGTCTGTACCAGGCTACTGTACTGGTCTGTACTGGTCTGTACCAGGCTACTATACTGGTCTGTACTGGTCTGTACTGGTCTGTACTGGTCTGTACCAGGCTACTGTACTGGTCTGTACTGGTCTGTACTGGTCTGTACTGGTCTGTACCAGGCTACTGTACTGGTCTGTACCAGGCTACTGTACTGGTCTGTACTGGTCTGTACTGGTCTGTACTGGTCTGTACTGGTCTGTACCAGGCTACTGTACTGGTCTGTCTCAGGCTACTGTACTGGTCTGTACTGGTCTGTACCAGGCTACTGTACTGGTCTGTACTGGTCTGTACCAGGCTACTGTACTGGTCTGTACTGGTCTGTACTGGTCTGTACTGGTCTGTACTGGTCTGTACTGGTCTGTACTGGTCTGTACTGGTCTGTACTGGTCTGTAGCTGGTCTGTACTGGTCTGTACTGGTCTGTAATGGTCTGTACTGGTCTGTACTGGTCTGTACTGGTCTGTACCAGGCTACTGTACTGGTCTGTACTGGTCTGTCTCAGGCTACTGTACTGGTCTGTACTGGTCTGTACTGGTCTGTACTGGTCTGTACTGGTCTGTACTGGTCTGTACTGGTCTGTACCAGGCTACTGTACTGGTCTGTACCAGGCTACTGTACTGGTCTGTACTGGTCTGTACTGGTCTGTACTGGTCTGTACTGGTCTGTACTGGTCTGTACTGGTCTGTACCAGGCTACTGTACTGGTCTGTACTGGTCTGTACTGGTCTGTACTGGTCTGTACTGGTCTGTACCAGGCTACTGTACTGGTCTGTACTGGTCTGTACCAGGCTACTATACTGGTCTGTACTGGTCTGTACTGGTCTGTACTGGTCTGTCTCAGGCCTGGGTGAACAGAGGCTCAGAGGGACAGACAAGAAGGGAGACAAGTCAGGGGCAGAGAGATCATCTGTATTTGATTATTAACTAAAGACTATAGTAAACAAACATGATCAAACTGGGATGATATATCATGTTCTTATATCACTATTTGCACTTCTGGTTAGATGCTAAACTGCATTGTGTTGTCTGGCACTCTGCAATGACAATAAAGTTGTCTAAAATCTAAAATGGATGGCTTCAGGCCAACGTTGCATCTTGATTGTCATGCCTGGTTACTCTCTCAAGGGTTTAATTAATGGCCCTCCTTTTGAAACATAGATTTATTTATTTATTTATAGATAATTCATTACCTTATACACGGGCAACACAGGCATGAACGTGGCAGTTTAGATCTCGTCATACAGAACAGAGCGGCTCATTAAATTTAATCTGGCCCACTCTCATCATTGTTAATCAATTAAAGTTGCATTAGAGTGACTTGTCTGGAAATGTTTGTTGCAATGAAGTGTTGACATGGCTTACCGTCTCTGATCACAGTGTACGATTGTGTGTGTTACACCTTCACTGCAAGTTTACATTCATATTTTTAGCATTTAGAAGATGCTTTCATCCAAAGCGATTTACAATTAAAGATTACAGGGACAGTAACTCAGGGCTAAGTGCCTTACTCAAGGACACACTAGTGGTGGTGTTCCCAGGTCTTACTCAAGGACACACAAGTGGTGGTGTTCCCAGGTCTTACTCAAGGACACACTAGTGGTGGTGTTCCCAGGTCTTACTCAAGGACACACAAGTGGTGGTGTTCCCAGGTCTTACTCAAGGACACACTAGTGGTGGTGTTCCCAGGTCTTACTCAAGGACACACTAGTGGCGGTGTTCCCAGGTCTTAATCAAGGACACACTAGTGGTGGTGTTCCCAGATCTTACTCAAGGACACACTAGTGGTGGTGTTCCCAGGTCTTACTCAAGGACACACTAGTGGTAGTGTTCCCAGGTCTTACTCAAGGACACACTAGTGGTGGTGTTCCCAGGTCTTACTCAAGGACACACTAGTGGTGGTGTTCCCAGGTCTTACTCAAGGACACACTAGTGGTGGTGTTCCCAGTTGGGATTTGAACTCATGACCTTCTGATCACCAGTCCAACTCATTATCCACTAAATCAACATAAACACAAACATGAGGAATCTCAGTCGTTTAACATCGGTACGACAAGGATGCTGGGCAGATGGCCAGATGGTCTGTCACCATCGCACACACACACACACGCACGCACACACACACACACACACACACACACACACACACACACACACACACACACACACACACACACATACACATATACAGATTGTCTGTCACCATCGCACACAAGTTGAACTTTGAACTCACCCAGACCAATGCCTGGCATGTTGGGCACAATAGCTCTGTTGAAAATAAAGTAGCCTGTTATTTAAAGTCTAAAGCACTTTGAGCTGCAACGTTTGCAGGAAAAGCACTATACAGATAAAGTTATTATTATTATTATTATTATTATTATTATTATTATTATTATTGCCTACAAAAGCCATTTTACACAACTGTCAGATGAACACTTGAGGGTAAGTACCTGCCATTAAAAAGGTTCTAAAAATGAATATTCAAGCCCTTGTTTAGAGGAAGCAGGTGTGTTCGTATTTTATGTTTATGTTTATTTTATTTGTAATGGGACAATGCATATTAATGAACATTAAAACATGTAAATACACCAGATTTAGCCAGAAGGCTAATTTCCATCCATAGTCCCTGGCCAGTTATAAAAAGGCTTCCTAAAAAGATAAAAAAATATATAACATCACACAGTAAAAGCGTACATAGCAAACATAATACTGTACATGAAATGAATAAGTCATCAAATACAATACAGGTCATTAAAAAAGATAAATGGATGAGCCCATGCAATAACAACACAGTACAAGCAAGCAGTAACACACAGAAACACAGTACAGACACACAGACAACACAGAAACACACACAGAGACACAGTACAGACACATAGACACACAGAAACACACAGTAACACACAGAAACACGGTACAGACATACAGACAACACAGAAACACACAGAGACACAGTACAGACACATAGACACACAGAAACACACAGTAACACACAGTAACACACAGTGACACACAGTACAGACATATAGACACACAGTGACACACAGTAACACACAGTGTTCAGTACAGTAGCGTTCAGCATAGACACACTGCAGCAGCAACACCCTGCCAACCCTGTGCATCCCAGACTCAGGCGGTGGCAGTGTCCCATTGGCTGTGCAATGCTGCCCTCTGGCGGAATAGTGGTGCTGCTTCTCCGAGTCTAGGTTTTGTATTGGAGATATTTTCTCTTTTCATTACCTATTTTCTTTCATTTTCCTCTTATTCAATAACGGGCAAATGCTTTGGAGGTTATGACCAAAGGTTATACACACAGATGATTAATGATGACACTACTAAAGAGCTCATATAGAAACAATATGTAACGTCTGTGTGGGCTGATGTAAGGTGTATATACTGTATATTTATTAAAGTTAAAAGGACTGCGCACCTCATCGTTCATGTCTGTGGTTTTGATTTAGGTGGAACTATATGAGGTTCCACTGCCTGTGATCACTCTAACAAACATGAATGCAGCGTAAAAAATATTTGTAAATATATGGACAAATTATAAACAGTGTAGGCCTATTGCTTAAGTAATGGAACAGCATTTTTCTTTTCTTTTGGCTTGACACTGCAAAAGTTTGGATGTGAAATCGAACAAATTGTACATATTGGTTTCACCATTCAGAAATTACAACACTTGTATGCACAGTCCCTCTGTGTTAGGCTACCCAACTGTATCATGGCGGTTTTATTCAATGTACAAATGAAGCACTTATGTGTAGTACTTGGTCAACAATCATTTGCAATAACTGCCTGAAGTCTGGAACCCATCGACCCACCAGACGCTGGTCATCTTCTCTGGTGATGCTCTGCCAGGCCTGTACGGCAGCCATCTTCACTTGTTGTTTGTTTTGAAATATCTTTTTGCCTAAAATTTTATCATCAGGAAATTAAATGCATGTTAAACTTCACACTTTTTGGCCCTGAAAAACTCAGTATGTAAATGGTCTGACTTATATAGCGCCTTTATCCAAAGCGCTTTACAACGGCCTCTCATTCACCCATTCACACACACATTCACACACCAATGGCGGCCAAGCTACCATGCAAAGCGCCGGCCGGCCCGCTCACTGGGAGCAATTTGGGAGTTCAGTGTCTTGCCCAAGGACACTTCGACATGTGGCCAGCCGGGGCTCGAAACGCCTTGGTGTGTATCTGAGGTTCTAGTAGTGCTTCATGTTGGTGTATCTGGAGATCTGAGAGACTCACATGCCTCTGGCTGCTGTCATCACACCAGACCTGGGCTGCTAATGGATGTTGTAATCACGCTGTGTGTGATACTATCACAGACACAGTACTTGACAGCCTTGGAATAGCAATTAGGATTAAACTAGATACTGTTCTCATCTCTAACCCTCTGGACTATGGTGAGGTCATGGTGAGGTCATGGTGAGGTCATGGTGAGTATCAAATCACTGGGGTACTAGTGATATGGGTGAAATATAACACTGTAACAATAACCCCTGTGTGTAAACGGATGTTTCAGGCTGTTGTGAATAATTACGAGTATTCTGGTGAAGCCATAACCACCAGGTGAAACGTACACTTTACGCTCTAGGACACAATCCTGACAGGAGAACACTAGCAGAGGAGCTACTGGATCACACTGTTCTAACAAGTGACTTAATGTGACTGGAATATGATGTGTTAGAGTCGTATTATACAGTCCTCATGAGACTTGCTGTATTCATGAGCAGAAACGCTACAGCGCTCATCAACTGCAGAGCTGTCGGTCTGCCCTCGGTGTGAACCCCAAACATTCTCCTCCTAAACACATAGCCTACTGTATACTGAAAGACAACAAATACTG
The DNA here is from genome assembly GCF_963989245.1 of Nansenia antarctica. Lineage (NCBI taxonomy): Eukaryota > Metazoa > Chordata > Actinopteri > Argentiniformes > Microstomatidae > Nansenia > Nansenia antarctica. The sequence continues at coordinate 933,582 of NC_137689.1, forward strand.
TATACACACACACTGTACACTGTGTACAACACGTACTGTATACTGCACATCATTGCTATCCTGCTGTGCGGTGAATTGACTGTTTATTTCCATTTCGAGGGCATTAAATATTAAATATTAACGCAAGCAGCTCATCGTGGCCGTGGCCGAGGCCTGCTGTGTTAGCAGAAGGTAATATGCAGAATGTAAAGGTCAGTTTATTGGATTAGGAGGCAGAGGGAAATGGTGCTTCTGGAAGCGCTATGATGACATCCCAAGGAGACTGTTCTGCTGGGGTTAGTGTGTTGGTTTTATAAATTACAACCCTTTTTATAATACAGTTCTGGAAAAGAAAATTAAGAGACCACTGCATGATTATCGGTTTCTCTGGTGTTACTATTTATAGGTCTGTGTTTGAGAAAAATAAACATTTCTGTTTATCTGCATAAAATGAGAACTGGTCAAAACAACAACTCATTTGTCTGCTGCTTGACCTTGTTCTAATGAACGTCTTTGACATGTTAATGATGGAAGCAACCTGCCGCTCGCTGCCTGCCGCAACCTGCCGCTCGCTGCCTGCCGCAACCTGCCGCTCGCTGCCTGCCGCAACCTGCCGCTCGCTGCCTGCCGCAACCTGCCGCTCGCTGCCTGCCGCAACCTGCCGCTCGCTGTGTCCCTCTGCCAACCTGCCGCTCGCTGTGTCCCTCTGCCAACCTGCCGCTCGCTGCATCCCTCTGCCAGTAAAGACAGAACTGAACCCTTCTTTTCCTCACTCAAAACCTTTCTTTCCCACTGAACGTTTTAGCACAGTCAATAGTTATTTTTCAATTGGAAAATACTTTTGAGGTTCTACTCGCAGTGTGTTTGCCATCCAGCGAGTCCTATTGTGAGGATAGTGACGACCAGGCACAGCAGTGGTTTTTATACTTTTATACTTTTCCTTGTTAAATAAGATTGGGTTCAGGTGACCTAACCACCTAATCAGTACCTCACTCAGTAGCATGAAGTGTGTCTGTGTTGGAATTCAACACACTGGAATGGAACGGCTGCCATACATCTCACTCATGCTGATTTAAGAACTATTTGGAGTGATCCAGTGATCTCCTGTTCAACTTCTCTTGTTGAGTTTGTTCCAGGGCTGTATCAGCACTGTTCCAGGGCACCAAACGTACTGGGAAGTTGTCTTGACAGGTGTTCCTGGTTAACCAGGTGTGTCTCATCTCATCATTAGTGCAGCGTAGAGAACTGTCAGTCTAGTATTGATCTCGGCTTTGCATCTGCTGGGCTTTGCATCTGCTTTAGTGTCTGTCAACATGAGGACCAAAGACACGTCAATGTGAGTGAAGGAAGCCTTTATGAAGCTGAAATATCAGAAATATGAATCAGAAAACAGCCAAAACCTTAGACTTACCAACATTACATCATTGTAACATCAGAAAAAAGTAAATAAAGAAAGTACTGGTGAGCGAAGTACAGAAGCTTCACTGCAAGGTGCAAACTGTTAGTAATCAGAAAGGTCAGAAGCCTTCACCCAAAGAGACTGACAACAGGTACATCTGTCTACTGTAAGTGAATCATCTACTCATCATAAGAAAGAAAGAAAGTCTATGCTGGGACCAGGGACTGTTGGCAGTCACAATGCTAGAGGTGGAAGATAGGCAGTGAAGGATAGGTAGTGACTGCAGTCCTGACAGCAGTGGGCACTAATTTCTTTAGAGCAAAACATGGTGAAAGCTGAGAATCTCTACTTTGACCCAATAGTAACTGTTTGACCCAATAGTAACCTAAACTGTTGGAGTATAAAGCTGATGGCAGATAAGTCTGGCCAATGATTCAACACCAGTACAGCCGTGCCTGTTTCACCTACTATAAGAGCCGCCTCGGGGGTCAAATGACCATAGTCTTCACAATGGGAAGCTGATACTTGCACACAACGACCACTAGTTGGCCGTCTTGTAAATTAGCCTGCCTCCTACACAGAAAAACTGCAAAATAGCTTTATAAATACAACCAAGTATGTTACGGCTGAAGTTCTACGACGTTTCAACGTCATAACCAAAGCTCTGCTGCAAAGCCGTAAACATAAGAAGCCACTTTAAAGAGACAGAGTCGCTGGACACCAGTACAAAAAGGTTCTTTATTTACAACAACTAGTGGAAATAATACAAAATATACACCCAGAAATATCCACACCCATGTACATGCCTAATATAACACTAACCTAAACACACACAGGGCTGCGGTAAAAAGACTAAGAGGAACTAAGTTATCAAATAAGGCTAATAAGCTAAATACTATAAGGAAAACCTATACCAAAGGAGGAAACAAAGTACTCACCGCCCTGTGATCATCTAATCTAAACTACATTCCACCTAATAACAACTTAATCCTAAACTAAATCCATAACCCCCAAATAACCCCCAAACAAAAACAACTGCAAAGAACAAAAACAATATCTTCATACTAGCTTATCCTGAGGTGATGTAAGGTTACTGGGTGGTAGAACGCACATACTGTATCTAGGACAAGTCATGAAAGGAGGGTCCTGAAATTTGATTGAGTGCGAAGATATAACATTTATTTTACTCACCCCTCCTCATGGCTGTCCTAGTGTTAAATGTGTCTATTTGACCGTGGTGGAAGAAAATAAAAAAAGAAGAAAAGGTATTTTCATGAGCTAAACGCCTAAACAGTTCAGACTGAATTGAGACCTGAGAGTCTGCTGGTGTCCAATGAACAACACCTGGCAGCCAATCACAAACCTCTCATCCATCCCACTGCAGCTCACTGCTGCAACCCCCCACCCCCCCCCCACTCCCCTCTGACTACGCCTGCAGACCCTGGGGTGGGGTGGGGGGTGAGACGTCTGGGGTGGGGTGGGGGGGGAGACCCTGGGGTGGGGGTGGGGGGGGAGACCCTGGGGTGGGGGTGGGGGGGGAGACCCTGGGGTGGGGGTGGGGGGTGAGAGGTCTGGGGTTGGGGTGGGGGGGGAGACCCTGGGGTGGGGGGTGAGACCCTGGGGTGGGGGTGGGGGGGGAGAGACGTCTGGGGGTTTCACCTTGATGAACACAGGCAGGAGAAGATATGGAGCAGAAACCTTGAGTGGCACGTCTATCTGCATCTGTAGAGGCCCGATGCTGCAGCACCCAGTGTGTGTGTGTGTGTGTGTGTGTGTGTGTGTGTGTGTGTGTGTGTGTAGTTCATCTCTGACTCTCTGTGTGTGTGTGTGTGTGTGTGTGTGTGTGTGTGTGTGTGTGAGTCAATGTGTGTGTGTGTGTGTGTGTGTGTGTGTAGTTCATCTCTGACTCTCTGTGTGTGTGTGTGTGTGTGTGTGTGTGTGTGTGTGTGTGTGTGTGTGTGTGTGTGTGTGTGTGTGTGTGTGTGTGTGTGTGTGTGTGTGTGTGTGTGTGTGTGTGTGTGTGTGTGTGTGTGTGTGTGTGTGTGTGTGAAGAGAAGACAGCTGCAGCATTTCTGTGAATCAATCTGCCTCAGTATTATCAGCACTGGGCTGACTCTAGACCACACACACACACACACACACACACCTTCCCAAAACACACACACCTTCCCAAAACACACACACCTCCCCAACACACACACCATCCCAACACAAACACACACACACACACACGCACACACACACACACACCTTCCCAACACACACACACACACACACACACACACACACACACACACACACACACACACACACACACCTTCCCAACACACACACACACACACTGTCACACCTTCCCAACACACACACACACACACACACACACACACACACACACACACACACCCCTTCCCAGACATGACTGGGACTATTAATACAGCAGGTAGGGGACCGAGGACCATGTGTCAGACTCTACCAGACGGAAGCTGATTGAAGCTAATTGAAGCTAATTGAATGCTACGTTGAATTTGCTGCCACCTCCTCGTCTCTTCTAACCCAGGACTCAGAAGAGACAAGACAAGTGGTAGGTAGGTACGTCTGCTGAGTCACACTGTCAGGAAGTCTGAGAACTTTACAGCAGTTTTGATTTTCTTCGATATATCGTGAGCTTAGAATGATAAGGTTCTATCTCCGTTTAGGGTAGTTCAGAGATATTGAGCGTCAACGTTTTTACATTCCATTATGTTTTGTGAGATGGAACCTTTGTATTTTATTAATTACTAACTCAAAAATGTCAACATTTTTTAAAATAACACCACACAGGCATTAATAAACACCTAATGGATCAGATTATGTAAAAAAACTAAATTTTGACAAAAATGGAGATGGAACCTTATAATTCTAACGTCACGATATATAGACACTAGAATGTAGAAGGTTAGATGACGTCACCAGTGTAGTTGACATCTAAACAGCAGCAGAACCTGATGACATCATGTCACGTGGAGGTTGAAGTTGTTTGTTTTATTTGGTCTCAAAATCGGAACGTGCAACAACATCCAAACTCCTTAAACACATTTTAGTTTTTCCTTTTCTCTTATCAGATGTCACACCAGCAGGATGTGTATGTGCATGTGCAGTGTAGCGCCACTTTCACTGTGTTCTCTTGTTTCATATATTGAACAACAAGGCTTCACCACAACACTATGAACCAATGAAAATGGACCAATACCAACCTTTTGCTCCGCAAGAGAGAGCGAGAGACAAGTGAATATTTATACACTACCGTTCGAAAGTTTGGGGTCAACCAGACAATTTCGTGTTTTCCATGAAAACTCACACTTTTATTTATCAAATGAGTTGCAAAATGAATAGAAAATATAGTCAAGACATTGACAAGGTTAGAATTTCTCACATGGAATAGCCTTCATTTCTAAGAACAAGAATAGACTGTCGAGTTTCATATGAAAGTTCTCTTTTTCTGCCCATTTTGAGAGTATAATCGAACCCACAAATGTGATGCTCCAGATACTCAACTAGCTCAAAGGGAGGCCATTTGTATAGCTTCTCTAACCATCTCTAACCTTTTTCAGCTGTGCTAACGTAATTGCACAAGGGTTTTCAAGGTTTTTATAATCATCCATTAGCTTTTAAACGCGATTAGCAAACACAATGTACCATTAGAACACTGGAGTGACGGTTGCTGGAAATGGGCCTCTCTACACCTATGTAGATATTCCATTAAAAACCAGTTGTTTGCAGTTAGAATAGTCATTTTCCACATTAACAATGTATAGAGTGTATTTCTGATTAATTTAATGTTATCTTCATTGAAAAAAACTGTGCTTTTCTTATAAAAAATAAGAACATTTCTAAGTGACCCCAAACTTTTGAATGGTAGTGTATCTATAGTATATAAACTGTCCTATAAAACTATGGATCTGTCAAATAAAGGAAAGAAACAACTTTACAAAACTGAAAAGAGTTTTAACCATTTTGTCAAAACTCCCAAATCTCTCTTCTCAAAACGGATTCTTTCCACCAAGCGATCCACACAGCTGAGCTGTCATACCACTGGGCTGCCAGAACCAACAGTTTGGAACATCACTAAAAGGAAAGATAGAACTTCCTTTTAAAGCGTAAACAGCCTGGTTGGCCACGGAAGACTGCTACGATGCTCACAGACGATACCATGATTAAGAAGAAAAACCTCTAAAACATCTGTCCCACAGACCAGGAACTCTCTCCAGGAGGTAGACTGTCCCACAGACCAGGAACTCTCTCCAGGAGGTAGACTGTCCCACAGACCAGGAACTCTCTCCAGGAGGTAGACTGTCCCACAGACCAGGAACTCTCTCCAGGAGGGAGGCGTGAAGGTGTCAGAGACCATCCCCAGAAGACTTCACCAGGAGAACTGCAGAGGTGCAAACCACTACTACATTTACATTTACATTAACATTAACATTTACATTTTTGGCATTTAGCAGACGCCTTATTCCAAAGCGACTTACAATCGATACATAAGCAAGTGAATCATTAATCCACCAGTCGTAGCAGTAAGAGTAATCCAGCTCAGGCCAGCGGCCATTGATAGAAGGAAAAAACCTTTTTAAACTTTTTTTTGACACTGGAGAAACAGAGAGACAGTACAAGGGGGCAATATAAGTTTTTAGGGACACAGTAGAGGGGAAAAGCGGGTGTCTTCAGGAGACGCGGTGCTGGGGGGTAGTAGATGTCTCAGGAGGAGCAGTTAAGGTGTAACCTGAAGAGATGGAGGTCTTCAGTCTACGACGGAAGATGGGGAGTGACTCTGCAGTTCTGACAACTGTCAGAACTGCACTACTACTAGCCACTACTACTAGCCACAGAAACAGGATGGCCAGGTTACGGTTTGCTGAAAAGCTCGTAGAAGAGCCTGCCAAGATCTTTTACCCACTTATTCAGAGCTGTAATGTGAAGTGCTACCTGTTAATTGTTAATGATATAACTGCACATTGCAGATTCTGCAATGTGATGAAGAATAATTTCACAAAAACTTGTGAAGGACATTTCTCTCTTTCTGTAGACTGTGTATATTTCTGTGTTTATTTGAAATCCTTTTCAGAGTTTTGGCAGGATTTAAAACACTGTGCCTCTGGCGCTGGCTTAGCAGGCCAGCTTAATTTCTGAAACAAGGACTTGATAATGGCAAAGCCCAGACCCGGCATAATGAAGGGTTTAACCATGTCTGCTGCAGATTGGATGTATTGTTTCCTCCCTGCCAGCATGGCACTGCAGACCACTACTCTGCCTCCCCCCTGAGACCAGGGTCAGGTTAGCTGCTCACTGCCAACAGTCAGAGGGCTTTCAGAGTTGCCTATCGCCACATTGCACGTTCTGTGGTGGTGCCTGATAACCTAAGCACACACTGAGAGGCCGTTTCCACCAGTGGCCACATTCATTTCATTTCCCTCTTTGTTGTTTTTTAAAAAATGTTTTGTTTTGGCCTCACTAATGCCATCCCATAAACTAAGTAAGTAGCCTTGAGAACCAACAGTTCTGGAGCCTAATGGCCCTTAGGGAGTAGGAGCCTATCTCCTGTTTCTGTAGGCAGCTTGATGTACAAGTACCCCCCCCCTGGACATGACGCTGGTATGTCGCAGGGTCTTACCCCCCCAATCCAGCCCTTAATGCTGAGTGCCAAGCAGGGAGGCATCGGGTACCGTTTTTATATGTACGACTCGGCCGGGGATCGAACTCACGACCTCCCAATCTTAGGGTGAACACTCTTACCGCAAGGCCACTGAGCTGGCCATCCTATAAGCCCTGTCATTAACTAGCATAATACACATGACCCACCATGGATATGTTGTTAATCAGAAACTATCGAGAAAAAGATGACCCTCCCCCATCAGTATATCCTAAGATGAAACATTCAACTCCTGGCTGGCTCAGGAACTGGTAGTTTGAACAATAAACAAAAAGTGTGTTATAAAAGTAAATGCTTTGGCTACAGATGTTTTCATGATTTCAGGAATCTTCAAAAATCACTGTAAGTGTTTAAGCATTCAGAAACAAACTGTAACTCTGTGGATTCACACTCACTCCCTACATCTGCTGTACAGAGCCTTGAGATTCATAACAGGTTGTCAACCCCTCACACATCACGCAGCACTGTACACTGTACTCTTTAGCAGACTGGTCATCACTATCCATGCACAGAACCACACGTTGGGATCTTTCTTTTTTTAAGTTATTTTTTCTGAGTGGGGCAGTCCCACTCATATTTTTCATTTTTATTGGCCAGATTTAGTGAAGACAGACAGGAAAGTAAAGAGAAGAAGGGAGAGAGGACATGTCAGCAGGGCCTGGTTCGAACCCATGCCGACATGGGCATATATGTGCACTGTAGACCGTGGTGCTAGACCACTGGACCACTGCAGGCCACACATTGGGATCTTTTCATCTACAAATCCATCCTGGGATCCCCTCCTGTCTGTCCACGATATGACACAGAGACAGTCTGACCGCAGGCTCCGGTCCTGGACTAGATCTGTTTTGTCTTATCCTACTCTCCACCTGGAGTCTGCTACAGCAGAACTGACGCTGTCAGCTTGATTGAGTCTGGGGGGGGGGGGGGGGTTAGGTTAGGGGGGGTTTGCACGCGTGCCTAATCAGATTTTATTTTGTCCTTCAACTTTTGCACTTCTGCCATGACCATTTTAATGTTTTGATTGAGTTTTATTTAGTCTCTTCTACGTCCTGTCTGCCTGTAACCTGTGTGTTATACTGCTGTATTCCCAGAACAGGTCTCTCTTCAATTCAATTCAATTCAATTCAATTCAATTCAACTTTATTGGCCATGTGCAGTGCACCTGGGACATGACTTGGTATTCTCCATGCTGAACAAGCTACAGTACATACAACAACAAGACCACAACACAACAATACTCAAGACACACAATGTATACAATACCAATATGAGTGAATAAATATACTGTACAACTTAGTGCAAAAACATGTAAAGGTGCAAGGTGTGATGATCTGGAGTTATTGAGGAGGGCTGTGGCTTTGGGGAAGAAACTGTTCAAGTGTTGTGATGTTTCTGACCTGGTGGCCCTGTACCGCTGTCCAGAGGCGAGTCATTCACACAAGCTGTGAGCTGGATGTGAGGGGACAATAAGACCCTGGGTCTCAATGAGAGAGGTTTACCTGTAGAAATATCAGTTAATGAATTAAAGAAAAACGGAAAGAAACACCTTCTACTGTACGCTGGGTTTGAGGGAGATACCAGCGACCCCCCCCATAAAGTCAGTGCCCCCCCCATAGAGGCTCTCTGCTCTGAGGGCTAGGGTTAGGGTGCTATCGATCACCGGCGCCGACGTGAGGATGTGAGGAAGGCTTTCAAGTGTCTCAACATCTGCAAACCAGACGGCATGGCAGGCCACGTCCTCAGAGTGTGTGTGTGTGTGTGGATGTGTGTAGTTGTGTGTGTGTGTGTGTGCCGGCCAGCTGGAGGAAGTCTTCCCGGACCTGTTCAACCTCCCCCTGTCCCGGCCTGTCAGCCACACCTGGTTTAAGGTGAACAAACACAACCGCTGCACAGGTCCACAGGTCCAGCTGTGACGCCACGCACAGACCCAACCTCATCCTCAGGTCCACTGAGGACCACAGATGACCACAGACGACCCTGAGGTTGACCTGATCACTAATGATGATGAGACAGGAATACAGGGATGAGTTAAGTCCTGGTGGACTGATGCCATGATAAATGGTAAATGGACTGACTTATATAGCGCCTTGTGTTGTGTTGAATCAGAAATAAAGACTTAAAGACGAGTTCTCAGGTTCACGGAACAACCGTGCTGGAACACGAATAACAACAGAGGAGAAACACTCAGAGAAATAACAAAGAGCAGAGAGCACAAGGCCAGTTCAAACTAAAGTTCTCAGCCAAACTCAATCTCACTACTTACCTTCCAACTTGGTACGCTAAGGCTTTCAATGGTAAATGGTCTGCACTTATATAGCGCCTTATTCCAAAGAGCTTTACAACGGCCTCTCATTCACCCCCTTCACACACACACATTCACACACCAATGGCGGCCAAGCTACCATGCAAGGCGCAGGCCGGCCCGCTCACTGGGAGCAATTTTGGGGTTAAGTGTCTTGCCCAAGGACACTTCGACACGTGGCCAGCCGGGGCTCGAACCGCCGATCTGCCAACCTTGCGATCATTACACGGCGGCTCCTCTACCTCCTGAGACACAGAAAAGGACCAAGGCAGTAACCTGCCTTAATGACTACACTAACCGCCCTGTTGCACTCGCGTCTGTCATCGTGAAGTGCTTTGAGAGGTTGGTTAAGTCCCACATCATCTCCTGCCACACTGGACCCACTTCAATGTGCGTATCACCCCAACAGATCCACACACAGGTGACACCATTGCTTTCACCCTGCACACTGCCCTATCCCACCTGGACCAGAAAAGATACCTACAGTATGTGAGCATGCTGTTCATTGACTACAGTTCAGCGTTCAACACCATAGTCGCCTCCAAGCTCAGAGACCGCGTCTCAACTCTTCCATGACGGATAGACCCTGACCCTGACCCTGACCACCACTATGCCTCCATCCACATCGGGGGGGCTGCAGAGGACAGAGTCAGCAGCTTCAACCTCCTCTGTGTCCACATCTCTGAAGACTTAACGTGTCACACATCAATACAGAGATCAAAACGACGCTTCATCGCCTGTTGTTCTCCGGTCTGTCTCTACCTCTACCCCGCTCCCTGGAGCTCTACCTCCGGCCTTCGTATAACTAATAACACCTTCTTCTTGTTGTGTCATATCTGCATGTGGCACCAGTAGTCGCTTACATCAGCAGGACAGGGTGATAGTGTCTTCCTTATCTCCTGCAGGAGTGTACCGGTACTCAAGATGGACCCAGCGAAAATAATATGTGTGAAATGTGAAAATGTGAAAAGGCCAATTGAATTCGGACATTACGCCGCCGTGCATTAATGTGATACCGAACGCTCTCTCTCTCGGCTCACCCATAATGCCATGCAGCCAGGGCTATATTTCTGTATTTCTGTATTTCCGCAGTCGATGCATTTCAATGTTTTTTTCATTTTTTCAATCCTGTTCCCTGGCCAGACAGAGATGCAGACTGCATTGGTTTCGGTGGATTTCGCTCCGTATGAGGGAATGACAGCTCTGCTCCCCCGGAGGCCTCACAGTGAAATATCCACACTGTCAGCTCAGCTCTGCAGTCTCCTGAACTTTAAATTGAATTAACCCCCGGTGTGCAGATTTCAATGAATACACCTACTATTACTGTTTTACACTATGTATATGTACCACTCCTGGCTTACTGTGTTTTCAACCGACAGTTAAAAATAGTTTAACTGATTCTTAGTTTTCCGGTAAGAAGATCTAGTTAGAATAATAGAAACTCGTTTAGCAGATTAATTACGAGTGGGTGGTGGGTACCTGAGGTGATTCGTACTAGAAAACAAACTGCCGTCTCTCCAGAGATTGAAAGAGTTGAATGAATGAATGCGGGGGGGGTAATTGAAAACAGCAAAACTAGGCTCTTTCTTTCTGTTACTTGTGGTGTAGAAAAATAGGTCTTTCACTTAGCCAGGCAGCACACGTATATTGGATTTATGTCATAAGCACATCTCAACTATGAGAAACGTCTGATGTACTTACGCTGCAGAGATGTAGCTGGGGGACCTGTTTCTCAGATGGCGTCGGCCTGTAATACATCAGGAGAAACGCCTCTCAGAACCTCAGAACTGTCTCCTGTCTCTCCTCTGTCTCCTGTCTCTCCTCTGTCTCCTGTCTCTCCTCTGTCTCCTGTCTCTTCTCTGTCTCCTGTCTCTCCTCTGTCTCCTGTCTCTCCTCTGTCTCCTGCCTCTCCTCTGTCTCCTGTCTCTCCTCTGTCTCCTGCCTCTCCTCTGTCTCCTGTCTCTCCTCTGTCTCCTGTCTCTCCTCTGTCTCCTGTCTCTCCTCTGTCTCCTGTCTCTCCTCTGTCTCCTGTCTCTCTCTGTCTCTCTGTCTCTCTGTCTCTCTGTCTCCTCTGTCTCCTGTCTCTCCTCTGTCTCCTGTCTCTCCTCTGTCTCCTGTCTCTCTCTGTCTCGCTGTCTCTCTGTCTCTCTGTCTCTCTGTCTCCTCTGTCTCCTGTCTCTCCTCTGTCTCCTGTCTCTCCTCTGTCTCCTGTCTCTCCTCTGTCTCCTGTCTCTCCTCTGTCTCTCCTCTGTCTCTCCTCTGTCTCTCCTCTGTCTCCTGTCTCTCCTCTGTCTCTCCTCTGTCTCTCCTCTGTCTCATGTCTCTCCTCTGTCTCCTGTCTCTCCTCTGTCTCCTGTCTCCTGTCTCTCCTCTGTCTCCTGTCTCTCCTCTGTCTCTCCTCTGTCTCCTGTCTCTCCTCTGTCTCTCCTCTGTCTCCTGTCTCTCCTCTGTCTCCTGTCTCTCCTGTCTCTCCTCTGTCTCCTGTCTCTCCTCTGTCTCCTGTCTCCTGTCTCTCCTCTGTCTCCTGCCTCTCCTCTGTCTCCTGTCTCTCCTCTGTCTCCTGTCTCTCCTCTGTCTCTCCTCTGTCTCCTGTCTCTCCTCTGTCTCTCCTCTGTCTCCTGTCTCCTGTCTCTCCTCTGTCTCCTGCCTCTCCTCTGTCTCCTGTCTCTCCTCTGTCTCCTGTCTCCTGTCTCTCCTCTGTCTCCTCTCTCTCCTCTGTCTCCTGTCTCTCCTCTGTCTCCTGTCTCTCCTCTGTCTCCTGTCTCTCCTCTGTCTCCTGTCTCTCCTCTGTCTCCTGTCTCTCCTCTGTCTCCTGTATCTCCTCTCCTCTGTCTCCTGTCTCTCCTCTCCTCTGTCTCCTGTCTCTCCTCTGTCTCCTGTCTCCTGTCTCTCCTCTGTCTCCTGTCTCTCCTCTGTCTCCTGTCTCTCCTCTGTCTCCTGTCTCTCCTCTGTCTCCTGTCTCTCCTCTCCTCTGTCTCCTGTCTCTCCTCTGTCTCCTGTCTCTCCTCTGTCTCTCCTCTGTCTCCTGTCTCTCCTCTGTCTCCTGTCTCTCCTCTGTCTCTCCTATGTCTCCTGGCTCTCCTCTGTCTCCTGTCTCTCCTCTGTCTCCTGTCTCTCCTCTGTCTCCTACCTCTCCTCTGTCTCCTGTCTCTCCTCTGTCTCCTGTCTCTCCTCTGTCTCCTACCTCTCCTCTGTCTCCTGTCTCTCCTCTGTCTCCTGTCTCTCCTCTGTCTCCTGTCTCTCCTCTGTCTCCTGTCTCTCCTCTCCTCTGTCTCCTGTCTCTCCTCTGTCTCCTGTCTCTCCTCTGTCTCTCCTCTGTCTCCTGCCTCTCCTCTGTCTCCTGCCTCTCCTCTGTCTCCTACCTCTCCTCTGTCTCTCCTCTGTCTCTCCTCTGTCTCCTACCTCTCCTCTGTCTCTCCTCTGTCTCCTGTCTCTCCTCTGTCTCCTGTCTCTCCTCTGCCTCCTGTCTCTCCTCTGTCTCCTGTCTCTCCTCTGTCTCCTGTCTCTCCTCTGTCTCCTCTTTCTCCTCTGCCGACTATCAGTTAAGACAGAATGTCTCTTTACTTTTGTGTCCTGAAATAGGGGGACTTTCCTTGTGTCTTTCCTCTTTCCTTGTACCATGATGTATGTACTAAACACTAACACTTAGTATCTACTAACTAGTCATCTAATTGTCCTGCATTACCTATCCCACAAACACCTCTCCTCATACCAAAGAGCTGTAACACTTAATACGTTATACTTTATAAAGGCTTGTTACACCTAATATATATACTTTACACTTCAGATTAACAGACTTACCCCCTTATCTGCATGTGCCTATAGCGCTAAGATCACTTCCATCGACGTGGAGTGGCCCAAATAGAAGTAGTTCCTGTCTGTGCTGCCCTCATACCCTCACCCGCCCAGACAAAAGCCTTGTAAGCCTCTGGCATGACCATGAGAGGTGCATCCTGGGAAATTAACCATCTGAAAAAAACAACAACTCAGAAATGAAAAATAAAAGCGAAAAGAAATAAGTATTTTGTAAAATATTGTATTTGTGACGGCTGGGTTAATACAGAACTACAATCTCGCTCACTGAGAAAATTAGTTTTTTTCTCTCTCAACCTTTTTCATTATGTTCTTACAGGAGCGGAGGAATGTTTCCTGTTTCATTTCACCTGGAACAGGGCTGGCTCACGTTCAGGTTTAATAGAGCTTAGAGTCACAGAGCCAGAACTGATTCAATATCTGCTTCCTGGGTCTAACTCTAGCTCAGCTACAGCATACGCTGGATAATAAACATTATAGTCTGAGGTTGTGGTGTGTGGTGAGGAAATGACTCCTCTGTACTATTCCTCTGACATATCTGAACAGTAACACAGTCTATGTGTTTTAATGTCCCATATGGCCTCTCCTCTCTAACCACAACATCTCTCTGCTGCTCACAGAACAACTGTTGTAGCATGACGGCACACACACATTACCAGGTGAGGAGACAGGAGTGGAGAAAGCAGCAATTTGAATACAGATGATCGTTCCATATTGCCAGACGTACATCTTGAAGGTGAGAGCTGTTTGTTGTGCTGTTGTTATGAATTATGAGGAGATTAAAATATCTTCTGGATTAACGCCAGGGATTCAACAACACCACGCCACCTGTTGTGTTCTACAACCACTGGTGTTGGTAAACATTGAACATACTCAGCGCTTTATTTATATATTTACATTTCATTATGTGATATTCTAAATGGTAAATGGACTGCACTTGTATAGCGCCTTTTTTGCTGCTCCAAAGCGCTTTACAACGGCCTCTCATTCACCCATTCACACACACATTCGCACACCAATGGCGGCAAGCTACCATGCAAGACGCCGGCCCGCTCACTGGGAGCAATTTGGGGTTCAACTTCAGTGTCTTGCCCAAGGACACTTCGACATTGAACCGCCGATCTGCCAACCTTGCGATCATTAGACGGCGGCTCTACCTCCTGCGCCACAGTCGCCCCATTTCATTATGTGATATTCTGACCTGTGCATACCAATGTCTGTTGTTTATTTATTAATTTAATAGTTTTCATCAAGTTCTTTTATTATTATTTTTTTGTGGGTAGCCAAAAATAAAATTCTGTTTTTCTTAACCTCCCCTGCACCATTTGTTTAATTTTTTCGTTCATTTCATATTGGGTGTGCTTATATCAATAAATCAAAGAACAAATTCAATGTAAAGTGAGTAACTTTAGTAGGCAGGTTAATGGGATTCTCATAAGCTTTGTTGTTTAGCGTTTTTGACTATCATTGAAAAACAACAACACATCTTTGGGCGCTTGGTGGCGTAATACACTATGCCTCGACCGTCGATGTAACCGCAGGGTTCCCGGTTCGATTCTGGCCGTGGACATGTCCTGCATGTCATCCCTCCTCCCTCTCTCACCCTCTCTCTCACCCATCCTTCCTGTCATCCCTTCTCTCTCTCTCACCCATCCTTCCTGTCATCCCTTCTCTCTCTCTCTCACCCATCCTTCCTGTCATCCCTTCTCTCTCTCTCTCACCCATCCTTCCTGTCAAATCTCTCTCTCTGTCTCTATCGCAATAAAACTAAAAATATGAGTGGGACTGCCCCATTCAGAAAAACTAACATAAAAGAAAATGATTAATTCTCTCATTTAATGTATTACTTCTGAGACGGTGGGAATACATCAGTCGTCATAATTAAGGTGGCTGAGGGGATGGTGGGTGTTCATGGTTATTAAGAGGGTTGGGTAGTTAATTGGAATTGAAGGATATATTTGAAATTGATAATGGAGGTCTGACATCCTCAAGGTCTCCATTGATATTCTAATGATTGCTGTAATATAATATAATATATATATTCTTGCCTCTATTAGTTTCAACATATTTGAATTAGTTCTGGGACTGCTCTTTAGAGAGACAGTTTGGTTTCATCATTCTCATGGCCTCACCCTCAACCCACAACATCCACTAGACAAATCTGTACGTATAGATATATACACACACACACACACACACACACACACACATTATGCAACAGTCAGGCTAGTGAACCCAAATGCAGAACACAGAGAGAGAGAGAGAGAGAGAGAGAGAGAGACAGAGAGAGGGAGAGACACACAGAGAGAGAGAGAGACAGAGAGAGAGAGAGAGAGAGAGAAAGAGAGAGAGAGGCAAATTATGGTAAAACCCAAAGGATGGGTTTATTTATTGAAGGAACAAGGGGGGTGACTGGGGTACAGGTAGACAGGTAGACAGGGCAGGTAGACAGGGCAGGTAGACAGGCAGACAGGGCAGGCGTCAGTACACAGGCACGGGGAGAACAGGGGTTGTAATGCTGAGTAGACTGACGGAGTAGAGTGATCTTAGTTAAGGCTGCAGCGTGACTAACCACACTAGCGTGGTGGCAGGCAGGCTGGCTGGACGAGGGCTTTATGGCAGGGTAATGATGGGGTGAGGAAGCCAATGACGTCAGGATACTGGGTGGTAGAACGCACATATCTAGGAAAAGTCATGAAAGGAGGGTCATGAAATTTTATTGAGTGCAACGGTATCATTTTTTTTTTTACTCACTTGGTCAAATGACCGACCGCACCCACGGCTGCTCTGGTGTTACATTACTGCCTAACAGCAGATTTCACGCTACAGTAAAGTGCAGATGAGTAAGTTAATACGGTGGCCTTGGTGGTACTATCGACTCTACATACACATCTGCTAGAACATGTGTTGAGTAGGCTATATAGAACATATTGGTAACCATAGGGGCGGCTGTGTCTCAGGAGGTAGAGGCTGTGTCTCAGGAGGTAGAGGCTGTGTATCAGGAGGTAGAGACTGTGTCTCAGGAGGTAGAGCCGCCGTCTAATGATCGCAAGGTTGGCAGATCGGTGGTTTGAGCCCCGGCTGGCCACATGTCGAAGTGTCCTTGGGCAAGACACTGAACCCCAAATTGCTCCCAGTGAGCAGGCCAGCGCCTTGCATGGCAGCTTGCCGCCATTGGTGTGTGAATGTGTGTGTGAATGAGTGAATGAGAGGCCGTTGTAAAGCGCTTTGGAGCAGCAAAAAAGGCGCTATATAAGTGCAGTCCATTTACTATATCAAAAGCTTCCTGCAAACTGATTGTAGCACGGTGTGTTAGCAGCTACTAGTGTGTGTTACTGTGTAAGGTCTGGGGATTCTCTCTGCTTCGTTAGCGACCCTTTGGCGCCCCCTGTCAGCGATCTTGTGTATGGTTCTGTTCTTGTCATTAGCTGTAATTTGATGCACCTGTTCCTTTACCTCCCTGGTGTGTATATATGCTCCCTATTCCCCAGTGTCGGATGTTCGTTTCATGTTTTGTGAATCTGTTGTGAGGCTGTGGCGCAGGAGGTAGAGCCAGCGTCTAATGATTGCAATATTGGCGGTTCGAGCCCCGGCTGGCCACATGTCAAGGTGTCCTTGGGCAAGGCACTGAACCCCTAAATTGCTCCCAGTGAGCGGGCCGGTGCCTTGCGTGGTAACTTGCCGCCGTTGGTGTGTGAATGTGTGTGTGAAGGGGGTGAATGAGAGGCCGTTGTAAAGCTCTTTGGAATAAGGCGCTATATGTAAGTGCAGTCCATTTACCATTGAAAGCCTTAGCGTACCAAGTTGGAAGGTAAGTAGTGAGATTGAGTTTGGCTGAGAACTTTAGTTTGAACTGGCCTTGTGCTCTCTGCTCTTTGTTATTTCTCTGAGTGTTTCTCCTCTGTTGTTATTCGTGTTCCAGCACGGTTGTTCTGTGAACCTGAGAACTCGTCTTTAAGTCTTTATTTCTGATTCAACACAACGCCTACCTTCTCCTTTGTTCTGCTGCACCGGGGTTACCAACGTTACTGTAGAGTTGCTTTCAGGTGAGCTGTTTCTTTCCATGGTTGGTTGGTTTAACACTACAACAGCCGTGCCTATTTTACCTACTAGGTAGAGCCGCCTTGGGGGGTCAAATAGACCCCCTTTTTAGAATGTAAATCTGCTATTTACACACAGAGATCACTAGAGGGCGCTTCTTTTTTTAGCCTGCCTCCTACACAGAAAAACTGCAAAACAGCTTTATGCTATCTTATCCTGAAGTGATTTTGAAGATGTAAGGATACTGGGTGGTAGAACGCACATATCTAGGAAAAGTCATGAGAGGAGGGTCCTGAAATTTGATCGAGTGCAAAGATAGATTATTTATTTTTTACTCACAGGGGTCACTGTGACTCAGACACAGTGCATTATTAATATTGACAATTGAATATCCTTAGTCATCACAGCACAAACGGCAAAGACAAAAGAACACTTTTGTCTTATTCAAGCCTATGAAGATATTCAAAAGCAAGGTTTAGGTAAGCTGGTAAGTGGGGTGCTGCATGAACAAAGGCCTCTGCTGTCTCCCTGAAGCCAATGAAGTCAATTATAACGCCTTAATCACAGGAACAATGTGGAACAATTAATAATTTCATACAGGAAACACCACCCAGACACACGATGCTCTCTGAATGTGTTTGAACATTTCAGCTCTGGCTGTTATTGTTATTATTATAGTATGTTCACAGTAATGTTAGAGACTTCAACTGGCACAGAGACAATCACCAGATAAAGCCCGTCTGTGGCCGAGGGATTGGTTCTGAAGTCTTAAAGTTAAGCTGGACTTTGAACTGTGACTAGTCGTAAAGCCACACTCCTGACCGTGTCAGATGGGATCAGGAGGGGCCATCTTCTGTATTAACGTCTGTATCCAACGCAGCTTTGGGACTCGTAATAGAGTTTGTAGGAGGGGACGGACATATCCACAGAAGCACATGCTGGGGATGCTAAATGACACTTATACAACAACGTCACGTTGTTTGTTTCATGTGGTACAGTGTAGGTCCCAGGCTGGTGCCTAGGTGGAGGAATAAGGGGTTTCAGAGGAGTTCAGTCTGATAGTATCACATGTGGCAAGGTGTTCTCACTGGTACTCCCATCTAACCTGGTCTGGGGTGCAGATCTGGGTTTCCGTTAACCGGCAATTACCGGTCTTTGTCCGGTAAAATTTGGTGAAGTCCGACAAATTGAAAAGTCGTCGGACATATTGTCCGGTGAAAATAATTCCCTTTGAATACAATTCGCTAAAGCTGGCTGGGTGCGTTCGTAAACACGCTCTGGAAATCCGATCAGCACTCGCGGAACGCCTCTCGTCCAATCGAACGACTCGGTCGCTCTGTGACATCGAAGCCAGCGTGCGCTCCGGCGCTCTCAGAGCGTGTTTACGAACGCACCCCTAGAAGTTTCCAGCCAGCTAGCTGAAGCTGCTACACACACCAGAGCCATGGCGACCGAACGGCAAGTTAAACAACATACTATAAAAGTGACATTGTTTTACTCATTACTCATACGTTTGTTGTCATTCGGCGGTGCTAATAGTCGCTTTCTTTTTTAATTTATTTAATTTATTTTATTTTAGCAGTTTCCCCGAAAGTTAAGTGTTTGTTTTTATATCACTATTTGCACTTCTGGTTAGATGCTAAACTGCATTTTGTTGTCTGGTACTTGTACTCTGCAATGACAATAAAGTTGAATCTCACCTAATCTAATCTAATCTAATCTAAAATAATCTAAGATAATCCCATCACTATTACTCCCTATTTTCATCAGTGTTTCAATCCTTGAATCTGTGATGGAAATCAAGCAAAGCCACTTCAAGTCTCCCCACCACTGACAGCGCTGGGTGTGCCTTTCCTTACACTCTCGGTTATTCCCTGTGGATTTAAAAAACGGTGTTTTGGTTTCTATAATGTGGTCTATTCTCAGTGTTGACGAGCAGCTCAGGGGGCTTTGAGATGGCTAACAGCTAATTAAAGGAGTAATTCCACTCAAAAGGGTAGAAGTAAGCTGACTGTCTGTCTGTCTGTCTGTCTGTCTGTCTGTCTGTCTGTCTGTCTGTCTGTCTGTCTGTCTGTCTGTCTCTCTGTCAGTGTGCTGGACTACCTATGACTTCCATGGTACCTGGGAACGCGTTGTCGGAGAGAAACGCCCTCTGTACAAAGGACCTACTGACCAAAATCCCTGTTTCCCGTAGCCTACATGCTTGCACTGTTACTGTTCAATAAAATGTTATACATCTAGACATTGTGGTATTTCTTTATATACGTATCCCAGACTGCCTATCAATTGTTTCTCAATAAACAGTTATGTTCTTCCCATTGTCATACTCCCGAGCTAAACGAAATGCCTTCCCAACCAGCGAGACTTATAGAAATGACGTTGTTTTATTGATTTTAAAAAAAAGGGTAAAACTGTAAAGAGAAAATAGAAAACTCACATTAATCCCAAACAATTTAACAAACTTCAGTTAACGTAATGTGGAGTCCGTTCATTGATCGATGCTGTCTGTTCAGTTCCCAGTGAGGCGCCCGTTCAGCGCTGGACCCGTTCAGCGCTGGATTTGACGCATGGCATAGCGCGCATGCGTCAAATCATGTTATATTATTATATATTATATAGCTCGCATCTAATCGTATCGGATGAGAAATAGACATTAAATGGCATATATAGGCCGCTACACAACAGTAATCACCGCGACAAACAGCTATATTAGATTTGGAGAAAAAAAATATATGATTTTGAAAAAAAAATTTTTTATTATATTTTAATATGATGACCGGAATATATCACGTTTGTCCGGTAAATCGAATTCTTCCCGGACACGATGTCCGACGGCAAATTTTTCTAACGGAAACCCTGGTGCAGATAGACACGGTCATGGAACAGCCATGGGTGGGGTCATTTGACCCTGTGAGTATAGAAACATGTTATATCTTTGCACTCGATCAAATTTCAGGACCCTCCTTTCATGACTTTTCCTAGATATGTGCGTTCTACCACCCAGCATCCTTACATTTTCAAAAATCACATCAGGATAAGCTAGTATGAGGCTATTTTGCTGTTTTTCTGTGGAGGAGGCAGGCTAATTTACAAGACGGCCAACTAGTGGTCATGGTGTGTAAATAGCAGCTTGAGCATTGTAAAGACTATGGTCATTTGACACCCGAGGCGGCTCTTATAGTAAGTGAAAAAGGCACGGCTGTTCTAGTGTTAAAGGTCTTTACCCTAGTTTTGCAATAAATCTACAGCACCCCACAAACTCTGTTCTCTGAATGTTGTATTATTGCTTAGGAATGTCTCATTACAGTACAGTAGTGTCTATTCAATGAATACGATCATGTCAAATGTGTGTTATCTACTGAATATTCTAAACTATATAAGCTCTCCATCTCCAAAGACAATGACAATGCTCTCTCAATTGAGAAATGAGAAAATCGACTCTGGACTGCCTCCCTATGCGTGTACTGAATGCATCGTTCTAAAAATAGCCCCTCAACTATTTCATTTAATGGAAACCTGGCGTTCATCTGGATGTCTCTGAACACACAGTGATACCCCGACGGGCCTCTGGTCCTGTTACATCTGGAAGGCGTACACAAGCGTACACCCCCGGGCCGCTGAGCCTCACAGAGAGACGTTGAGAAACATCTTCTAATGTGCGTCTGAAACATCTGTCAGCGGCGCGTGACGGGAATGTGAGTGTCTCCCTCAGCTGAGCTGTCACACCGCGCTGCCAACGCAACCCAGCCAGATGAGACCGTCTTTCCATGAGGACTCAGGGAATGGACACCCAGTCATGGAAACAGGGTTATACTGTACATATTAGCATTTCTATCACTCCTCCAGGTCTCTGCATCCCTAACCACCATGCCACAATAGCTGGCTTCCCACAGCAGGGCTTAGACGTGTGTTAAAGTGTGTTAAACGTGTGTTAAAGTGTGTTAAACGTGCATGTTAACGTGTGTTAAACGTGTGTTAAAGGTGCGTGCCTGCGTGTGAGTAAGGATGGGCTACTCTGATCAACCAAGTGCTTTAGTTGGCTAATCTAATCGAAGTAAGTTTGCTGTAGCTACACAATCGATTTGATTAGTACTGGCTATGACTAAAATTGGCTTAAACTGATTAAATTACCAGAACCTATTGGGAAACCAGAACCTGTTGGTGTCTCAGAGTTCGCTGGGAGACGGGCCGAGACTAGAGAGCCCAGCTGTGGAGATTCAAATGGGCTTGAAGCACCTGGCGTTGAGCAATAGCTGGCCGCTAGTACGCCTTGGCACTGGCCCTGCTGTCAACAAGTAGCTGTTGTTGTCCTCCTGCTGCATTCTGGGCCTGTTTGGAAGGGAGAAGGTTGGATACAGGAACAATCTCCAAACCAATGCCGTGTGTGAGAGGCCAGGGGGGAGCGGTTGGTTTCCTCTCTCCTGTATCTTGTGAAAAAGGAAATGTTTTTCCTCAATGACGCCATCTTTTCAGTGCGTTGTCATTTACAACCATTGTTTCAGTGTGTGGGATATGTCGTCTGTTGCATTCAACACATTGTTGTGGGCTGAGACATCATTGACTGATTCTGACACATCCCTTCACATCCTAATCAAGTCTATCACTGTTTTGCTTCCTCTATTGGAGCCATCTCAATGTATGGGGCGGCTGTGGCTCAGGAGGTAGAGCCTGTGTCTAATGTTCACAAGGTCGGCAGATCGGTGGTTCGAACCCTGGCTGGCCACATGTCGAGGTGTCCTTGGGCAAGACACTGAACCCCAAATTGCTCCCAATGAGCGGGCCGACCAGCGCCTTGCATGGCAGCTTTCCGCAATTGGTGTGTGAATGTGTGTGTGAACGGGTGAATGAGAGGCTGTTGTAAAGCCCTTTGGAATAAGGAGCTATATAAGTCAGTCCATTTGTATAGACTAATAATAAACTAATACACAGTATATGTAGTCATACTTAATGATCAACGAGGTGCCAATTGGGTGTATGGTTTAAGTGATGTCACTTCCTGTCAGTACACTTCAACCATTCAGTTTACAGGAAGTTGATCCATCAGATGACTGGTGTGAGCTCTGTGACATCACAATCTGACAATCTGACTAGACGACCAGGCTTCAACACAGCTTCTTTATCTGTAACTATCAGTCCTTCCTCCTTCATTTCTTCTTCTTTGTCTTCTTCTGTCACCATCACTCCATTCTCCTCTTCTCCTCTCCTTCTTCTTCTTCTTCTTCTCCTTCTCCTTCTCCTCTCCTTCTTCTTCTTCTTCTTCTTCTTCCTCCAGCTTCACTGTCACCATCTCTGGACCCCAAGTACTAAACAACCTGCCTCCACTGTCGTATAAAACACTGGGAAATACAGTCCCACAATACAGTAGTCTTTTATATTTCTGGTTGCTAAGGAGATGGATTTTTCTCCCTCGCTTTGTTTGTCTGTGGTCCAACATCAGCTTCACACATGAACACTAAAAGGGTAAATGGTAAATGGACTGCACTTATATAGCGCCTTTTTTGCTGCACCAAAGGGCTTTACAACGGCCTCTCATTCACCCATTCACACACCCATTCACACACCAATGGCGGCAAGCTACCATGCAAGGCGCCGGCCGGCCCGCTCACTGGGAGCAATTTTGGGGGTTCAGTGTCTTGCCCAAGGACACTTCGACATGTGGCCAGCCGGGGCTCGAACCGGTGATCTGCCAACCCTGTGATCATTAGACGGCGACTCTACCTCCTGAGACACAGCCTCTACCTCCTGAGACACAGCCTCTACCTCCTGAGACACAGCCTCTACTTCCTGAGACACAGCCTCTACCTCCTGAGACACAGCCTCTACCTCCTGAGACACAGCCTCTACCTCCACCAGCCTCTACCTCCTGAGACACAGCCTCTACCTCCTGAGACACAGCCTCTACCTCCTGAGACACAGCCTCTACCTCCTGAGACACAGCCTCTACCTCCTGAGACACTGCCTCTACCTCCTGAGACACGGCCTCTACCTCCTGAGACACAGCCTCTACCTCCTGAGACACAACCTCTACCTCCTGAGACACAGCCTCTACCTCCTGAGACACAGCCTCTATCTCCTGAGACACAGCCTCTACCTCCTGAGACACAGCCTCTACCTCCTGAGACACAGCCTCTACCTCCTGAGACACAGCCTCTACCTCCTGAGACACAGTCGCCCCAAAGGGGACAACAAGTTGACAGATTCACAGTGGCACACGTAGAGGACCCTTCCATCTGTGCCATCATGGTGTGCCCAGCGCTGTGCTGGACCTGTCAACGCTAGCAGCTAGCAGCTAGCAGCCAGGTCAGCCAACGCTAGCAGCTAGGAGCCAGGTCAGCCGTATGCGCTCGCTAGCTGGCGACAACTCTGACACGTCGGTTTGTCGCCAACAGAACATAAATTATAACGACACATGTTAAATTCAATTTACCTCTCAACTCTCCCCAATAAAACCTGCAGAGGGGGATGTTTCACTGGGTTGCTTTATGCGGGGATTAAAGCTAACCGTGCATGCTCCACTGTCTCATCTCTCTAGCTCGGCTCTGATTGGAGGAAAGGAGGGTATCACAACTGGCCCCTGCGACATGTGTTCCCAGGCTCCCCCAGCTACACCCCAGCTAACATCAGCACAACCCTGCTGGTCTGTTTACATCCTCATAGCAGAGACCTGCGCCCTCCCTCCCTTCCTTAATTAGGGATTAATTAACTCTGGGATTTTAAAGCATCACAGCTGTGATTGACACTGTAGGAAAGGTTGGCTAATCATGTTTACAGTGTTACCTGTTAGGCTTGAAGCTGGAGTTATTGTTACCCTGCAGTAAACCAAGACATCAGACATGTGGAAGATCTGCTGTTGTTGACAGTCTTCTGATAGGCAGCAAGGTGCGCTGACTGACATGGAGCCTCTAAACACATCTAATTCTTCAATTCAGGGAGACAGGAAGACTCTGCTAACACCTTTAGTGATCTCCCTCTCTCCTCCCACCTCCTCCTGTTTAATAATGGGGCTGTATAACTAGGTAATGACCCCATTACCTCGCTCATATTGGTTTACTCCTGTTAGAGGATCGTAAAATTGGGCCGTCTAAGTTTATTATTGTGTGAGAGGGAGATAAGTTTCATAATCTCAGAAATGTACATGAATTCTCACACCGCAAAAAAAAAGGCATAACAAGGTACTGATTCAGCATGAAATAAATTACATTTAGCCAAGTGGGTTTGGGCTGTTTGGGCTCCGCGGCTTTCAATTGGATATGAAGCTCAGAGCAGAAATGGGTTTGTGTGAGAACAAGCCTGCAATCACAATGTCATATTCCTGCCCTGGCTGACGGAGGCTCTTATATACAGCAGGCTATATGGGCGAGTTCACACTCTCACTACACTCCATTAAGATTACTGCCACGTCTATGAGAATCATTCACAATGTTTTGACATCGAGTCCTTTAAATCTCTAAAGCTCAACACTCACTTGTGTTCCTTAGCCTTCCCTGACTCACTCTGACTCCTGCCTGGTCTGTGTTGACGTGTTGTTCTGTCCCTCTGCTTGTCTGTTGGTTGTTTGTTTTCTGTTTGTTTACACTGTAGGATGTACTGCTACTGTCAAGCACTTTGGTTGACAAGTGTCATGTTTAAATGTGCTACAGAAATACATTTGATTGATTGATTGGTTGATTGATTGATTGACATCAATAAGTCATATCTGTTCCTAGAGTGTAATAACAGTGGGAAAACAGTTGATTTCAGTTATTCTTGCTTGAGGAATGACACCCTGAAAGAGTGCAGAGTGCAGAGTCACCGTCTTTAGGCATGAGTGAGGTTTAAAGAAGCTTCTATAGAT
>NC_137689.1:963638-971138 GCF_963989245.1 Nansenia antarctica
CCAAATCTGACCATTTCACTGAGCTCATCTTCACCGCCACAGGCAACTTTACTGCCCTTTTGAGGGCTGGGGGGGCGGGTGTGTGTGTGTGTGTGTGTGTGTGTGTGTGTGTGTGTGTGTGTGTGTGTGTGTGTGTGTGTGTGTGTGTGTGTGTGTGTGTGTGTGTGTGTGTGTGTGTGTGTGTGTGTGGGGGGGGGGGGGGTAGGGGCACATCGTCTAAATGGTATTGATTTCCAATCCATCTCATTCCATCTCATTCTAGGTGATATGAACGACCTTATGTTAGACTGTTTAGAGAAACAGTAGGATAGAATGAACGCATGGTTGAGTTGTATTAGACAGTTAATGTTACCATCAGTCATCATGCACTAGTCAATGTGTTCAGTACACTTTGAGTTTCACACTGAGGTCTGAATTAGCAGAGCTTTAGTACATTTTTTGTGTTTGGCATTTAGCAGACGCCTTATTCCAAAGCGACTTACAATCAATACATTTGAATACTAAGCAAGTGAATCATCAATCCACCAGTCGTAGCAGGAAGAGTAATCCAGCTCGGGCCGGGGGCCATTGATAGAAGGAAAAACCTTCTTCTATCACCTTCTTCTAAACCTTGGTTATTATTTTATTTTTATTTTTTTATATTTAGACACTGGAGAAACAGAGAAACAGTACAAGGGGGGGCAATAGAAGTTTTTAGGGGACACAGTCGAGGGGAAAAGCGGGTGTCTTCAGGAGACGCAGTGCTGGGGGGCAGTAGATGTCACAGGAGGTTTAGTGGTATTATTATTATTATTATTATTATTATTATTATTATTAAGCTTTCTTGAATATCTCCTCTGTATCTGAAATCTTCAGTCATCTTTTTGCATATAGTTCCATAACCTGCTGTGGCCTAGATTAGATTAGATTAGATTAGATTAGATTAGATTAGATTATATTTATTGTCCCCAGGGGAGAAATTCATTTTCACACCACTGTACAGTATACATGTATACATACAACACCATATAACACAGACAACAACAGACAGTACTACACATGACAGATACACAAGGACACACACTCAGCGCGGTCTGTTGTACGGCTGAACGTACAGCTGCCTTATTCCTCCATGTGTCTCTTGTGTATGACTCTCCTGAACAATTATGAGAAGAAATACAAACAGCGTCGACTCTGCCTGTAGAGCCTTAAACATACAGGAGGTTGTCAATTACATTAAGAAGGATAGGCAGGGAAATTGGTTCTCTATTGTTAATAGCAAAGCATATTTTACCAAGATTAAACTGACTCCATTTCATCTAATAAACACAATTAACAATTAAGTGCAAATAATTGTTGAGTTTGGGTTTGACAATAGCAACAAATTGTAATGTGAGAATAAATAAAACGAGGCTTTAATAACATTGTTTATTCATGTAATGTCATTTCTCATTATGGTTATGAAGCCTTGGCATGCATTTTATTATTTTAAGCACACTTAGGCCCGACCATCTGAATTATTAACAGCTTTAGAACTTCTTTTCACTCACTGTTTTTCCCCCAGATACACCCAGAGAAACAGCACACACACAGCAAAACACACTACATGTACATCCCAACCTCACACCCATGTGTACATGTCCACCCCAACCTCACACCCATATGTACATGTACACCCCAACCTCACACCCATATGTACACGTACACCCCAACCTCACACCCATGTGTACACGTACACCCCAACCTCACACCCATGTGTACACGTACACCCCAACCTCACACCCATATGTACATGTACACCCCAACCTCACACCCATGTGTACATGTACACCCCAACCTCACACCCATATGTACATGTACACCCCAACCTCACACTCATATGTACAGGTACACCCCAACCTCACACCCATATGTACAGGTACACCCCAACCTCACACCCATATGTACACGTACACCCCAACCTCACACCCATATGTACATTTACACCCCAACCTCCCACCCATATGTACACGTACACCCCAACCTCACACCCATATGTACACGTACACCCCAACCTCACACACATAGGTACATGTCCACCCC
This sequence comes from Nansenia antarctica, assembly GCF_963989245.1. NCBI lineage: Eukaryota > Metazoa > Chordata > Actinopteri > Argentiniformes > Microstomatidae > Nansenia > Nansenia antarctica. Next base: position 965,700 of record NC_137689.1, read on the forward strand.
AACCTCACACCCATATGTACACGTACACCCCAACCTCACACCCATATGTGTGCTTGTTCAACATCTCATTCCTAAACCATGGGCATTAATATGGAGCTGGTCCTCCCAGAATCCCACACTGTATATGTATTTTATCTAAGAGGCTTCTGTTAGGCAGAATCTTCTGAGTTCCCTTAGTCAGGTAGCTTTCTATCCGTGCTCGGGCAGATGGAGTAAAGCCATAACACACTTGAGTTTCCTTAATAGCAAACTATGATCAATGACATCAAAGGCAGCACTGAAGTCTAGTAGAGCTGCTCCTTCAACAACATGCTCCCTACTCTGACACGCTGCCCTCACAGCTGGTAAGAGCTCTTTCTGCCTTTGTCACCCAGCATCTGAATACTATCTGAACAGTCCTCGTTGATGTACAACATGTTCGTTCCTGGTGTAACAATGTGTAGCACTAGGACCCAGCGGTGAAGATATGGGGGGTGGGGGTTCAATCTGCTTCTAATTGTTTGGTGCCACCTGGTCACCTGGTCACCCCCAAACTCTCCAAACTTTTCCACAGATGCTTCAGACGTTGTCTTCCAGGATATCACGGTAGGTTTGAGTTCAAACCTTTCACACGATGTTGGACAGATGACCAGGTTATAGAGAGATAGGGTTGCCACCTTTCAGTCAGAGAAATAAGGGACACCCCTCGCAGTAGGGGCCCCGCTCCTCGGGACCACGACCACCACGGGCCCAAGGGCGGGGTGGGGGCCCCAGTGCTAGTAAATCATAAGTTAAACATTGTTTCAATAAAGCATTTAGATTCATACTTAAAGTTTCAAGTGCTTTATTAACACTGACTGAACGTATCTTAATACAAAATGTATTAAACAAAAAGCATTAGCATACAGTATATGCACCATAACTTAACTCAATAACTTACAATTAAACAAAGCTTTGCCACTTTCAAATATAGTGCAACAATGGTTGTGCAAATAATAATTTATGAAACTAAGAAATGGTCGTCTCGTCTTTGTGTGAGTTTTTGCTTGAAGTTATCCATGATGGAATATAACTCAACACAGGTGGTTGAATTGCTTTCCAGCTTCTTAACAACTTCCTCAAAGAGGGAGAGGATATTGTTGCAGAACAGGAGGTAAACCTCCACAATGTCAGGGTCTTCCCCAGTTGAGTCTTCACTGAGATTTAACAAATCTCTGATCTGTCTGGGACACTCATCCCCCAGGCTGATGAAGTAAGACTTGAGAGCAGTCCAGGTTTGAATAAGCCGGGTGATGGCTGGATTGAGGGAGAGCCACCTTGTTGTGACATGTTGTAGAATCTCCCTGAATTCCACATCACAAAATTCACAAAACTCTTTGAGGGATTCTCTTCGTTTGGCTGATACGGAGAAGTGCCCATAGACCTTCAGCACAATGTTTTCGACATCTACAGTGAGCTGGTCCAGAGCATGTTTCACTGTGTTGTGCATAATGTGGGCATGACAGTTCCCTTGCAGCAGATCCTTTTGCTTTTTCTTCAGGTTTGTGAAGACCGAGTTGTGGATTCCATAATTTACATTAGTATTGTTTGCACTATATGCTATCACTTGATCTAATGATAAGCCAAATTTATCAAGTGATTGTTGTATGGAATCTATAATCCCAGCGGCTGACTCATCTGCATTTTCTATGAAGTCAAGCATTCTGTTGGTGACCCCAGTTTCTGGCTGAAAGAATTGTACAGCAAGGGGAAACATCTTCCTGTTCCCCTTATTTGATGCATCCGTCTGGATGGAGAATGGGAGGGGTCCTGATGTCAAGACATTAAGAACTTCACCCACTGCCTTCGCGCAAGGACGTCTTTGACCATTGCTTCTGCCTTTGTTCTCCCTAGAGACATTTTCTTTACGATTTTGGAATCAAGCAGAATCGTTTGATTGAGTTTGTGTCCACAGTCCGCACTATTGTAGCTGAGGTTGTGCTTAACCGTGTGGTACACATGCGTCAATTCCGCTGCTGTAACCTAGAGGGGGGAGAGGATGACAAATTGTTAATGAAATTCAACAGTATTAATTGTAGTGTTGTTTGGACACAGTTGTGAAAGTCACACCAGTTTCTGTTTCCAAACAGTGAAACAACAGAAATCTTCACAAACGTTTTTAATGTGAGAAAAACATATTAATACATTTTTTTAAATATATTTTTCTCTGAGCATTTGTCAGTATCCTGTTAATCCATTAGTATTGAAAATGCCATTTTCCAGATGAGTCGAGCATATAACATAATAATATATATATAACATCAGAGTTGTTTATTTTATTATTTTAATATTGTGCACTATATTTATATTGATGATACATCGATCAGTACTTGTACACTATGTTGATCGTTGCTATGACAACCACCCCCCCTTGCATCACGTGACACACACTAGGGACGATTCTGCCCACATCGACTACTAACAACAACAACAACCGTCACACATGGTAGAATGGATTCAAAATCGATCATTACCTTATCTGCTTCAGGAGATGCCTGTGGTACGAAATACTGTGTCACTGCAGCTTGGTTCATCTGGATCCTGGCATTACGGGAGTGCTGCTCTCCAGAAGCACGCTGTTTCACGTCTGACAGGCCGCCTTGTGCGATAGAAAAGATTAAAGGGACGGGCGATTTCCTGAAATCCAAATGTCCCGCTAAATTCGGACCAATCACAAAACTGTTTTATAAGCGCGTCGCCTCGCGCCGCGCGCCTGTTCAGAGCGATTCAGTCTCGATTGCAGTGCGGGCCGCCACGAATCAATGCATATATGGAAACACAGATATTGCCCAGCGCTGCAGTAAGATATATTGGAGCAATCACGCAATGCGGGTGGATTGAAAATACGGAACAAACAGCGTTCCGTATTGGTTCAAAACGGAACGCATCTTTTAACTGTCAAATAAGGAACGATTCCGTATTTCAAGGTACGGGTGGCAACCCTAGAGTCCATTTTAAACCTTAGTGTTGATATGTTTCCCACAGACCTACTTGTGGTTGGTGAGGAAGGATTGGTTCTCCTGTTTGTTGAGATCCACATGGTCACTCAGCCCAACTGTGTTACTGATGCCTCAGGCATGGTTTCCCACAGAGTATTAGGCTGTTGTTCCTTTCTGCTGGGAGACCACATGGGAAATGCATTCTTAAATGTCTTGGTAGGGGACTAGGGTGTATTACATAATAAATAATGCCTTTGTGAAGGTTCCAGATTGTTGTTGATTCCATACGCAAGTGATGACTTCGGATTGCAAAGGGAGGCAGGTGTAGAAGGGAGGCAGGTGTAGAAGGGAGGCAGGTGTAGAAGGGAGGGAGGTGTAGAAGGGAGGCAGGTGCAGAAGGGAGGGAGGTGTAGAAGGGAGGGAGGTGTAGAAGGGAGGCAGGTGTAGAAGGGAGGCAGGTGTAGAAGGGAGGCAGGTGTAGAAGGGAGGCAGGTGTAGAAGGGAGGCAGGTGTAGAAGGGAGGCGGGTGTAGAAGGGAGGGAGGTGTAGAAGGGAGGCGGGTGTAGAAGGGAGGGAGGTGTAGAGGGGAGGCAGGTGTAGAAGGGAGGCAGGTGTAGAAGGGAGGCAGGTGTAGAAGGGAGGCAGGTGTAGAAGGGAGGCAGGTGTAGAAGGGAGGCGGGTGTAGAAGGGAGGGAGGTGTAGAAGGGAGGCAGGTGTAGAAGAGAGGCAGGTGTAGAAGGGAGGCAGGTGTAGAAGGGAGGCAGGTGTAGAAGGGAGGCAGGTGTAGAAGGGAGGCAGGTGTAGAAGGGAGGCAGGTGTAGAAGGGAGGCAGGTGTAGAAGGGAGGCAGGTGTAGGAGGGAGGCAGGTGTAGAAGGGAGGCAGGTGTAGAAGGGAGGCAGGTGTAGAAGGGAGGCAGGTGTAGAAGGGAGGCAGGTGTAGAAGGGAGGCAGGTGTAGAAGAGAGGCAGGTGTAGAAGGGAGGCAGGTGTAGAAGGGAGGCAGGTGTAGGAGGGAGGCAGGTGTAGAAGAGAGGCAGGTGTAGAAGGGAGGCAGGTGTAGAAGAGAGGCAGGTGTGGAAGAGAGGCAGGTGTAGAAGGGAGGTGTAGAAGAGAGGCAGGTGTAGAAGGGAGGCAGGTGTAGAAGGGAGGCAGGTGTAGAAGGGAGGCAGGTGTAGAAGGGAGGCAGGTGTAGAAGGGAGGCAGGTGTAGAGGGGAGGCAGGTGTAGAAGGGAGGCAGGTGTAGAAGGGAGGCAGGTGTAGAAGGGAGGCAGGTGTAGAAGGGAGGCAGGTGTAGAAGGGAGGCAGGTGTAGAAGGGAGGCAGGTGTAGAAGGGAGGGAGGTGTAGAAGGGAGGGAGGTGTAGAAGGGAGGGAGGTGTAGAAGGGAGGCAGGTGTAGGAGGGAGGTGTAGAAGGGAGGCAGGTGTAGAAGGGAGGCAGGTGTAGAAGGGAGGCAGGTGTAGGAGGGAGGCAGGTGTAGAAGGGAGGCAGGTGTAGAAGGGAGGCAGGTGTAGAAGGGAGGCAGGTGTAGAAGGGAGGCAGGTGTAGAAGGGAGGCAGGTGTAGAAGGGAGGCAGGTGTAGAAGGGAGGCAGGTGTAGAAGGGAGGCAGGTGTAGAAGGGAGGCAGGTGTAGAAGGGAGGGAGGTGTAGAAGGGAGGCAGGTGTAGAAGGGAGGCAGGTGCAGAAGGGAGGCAGGTGTAGAAGGGAGGCAGGTGTAGAAGGGAGGCAGGTGTAGAAGGGAGGCAGGTGTAGAAGGGAGGCAGGTGTAGAAGGGAGGGAGGTGTAGAAGGGAGGTGTAGAAGGGAGGCAGGTGTAGAAGGGAGGCAGGTGTAGAAGGGAGGCAGGTGTAGAAGGGAGGCAGGTGTAGAGGAGAGGCAGGTGTAGAAGGGAGGCAGGTGTAGAAGGGAGGCAGGTGTAGAAGGGAGGCAGGTGTAGAAGAGAGGCAGGTGTAGAAGGGAGGGAGGTGTAGAAGGGAGGCAGGTGTAGAAGGGAGGCAGGTGTAGAAGGGAGGCAGGTGTAGAAGGGAGGCAGGTGTAGAAGGGAGGGAGGTGAAGGGAGGCAGGTGTAGAAGGGAGGCAGGTGTAGAAGGGAGGCAGGTGTAGAAGGGAGGCAGGTGTAGAAGGGAGGGAGGTGTAGAAGGGAGGCAGGTGTAGAAGGGAGGCAGGTGTAGAAGGGAGGCAGGTGTAGAAGGGAGGCAGGTGTAGAAGGGAGGCAGGTGTAGAAGGGAGGCAGGTGTAGAAGGGAGGCAGGTGTAGAAGGGAGGCAGGTGTAGAAGGGAGGCAGGTGTAGAAGGGAGGCAGGTGTAGAAGGGAGGCAGGTGTAGAAGAGAGGCAGGTGTAGAAGGGAGGCAGGTGTAGAAGGGAGGCAGGTGTAGAAGAGAGGCAGGTGTAGAGGAGAGGCAGGTGTAGAAGGGAGGCAGGTGTAGAAGGGAGGCAGGTGTAGAAGGGAGGCAGGTGTAGAAGGGAGGGAGGTGTAGAAGGGAGGCA
>NC_137689.1:976138-983638 GCF_963989245.1 Nansenia antarctica
TTGCTCCCAACGAGCGGGCCGGCGCCTTGCATGGCAGCTTGCCGCCATTGGTGTGTGAATGTGTGTGTGAAGGGGTGAATGAGAGGCCATTGTAAAGTGCTTTTGGAATAATGCGCTAAGTGCAGTCCATTTACCATATTGTCCATTCTGGGCTGGGTTATTGGTTCAAGTACTGCGGGTGATCAGTGTGATAATGTTTGGGACTGGACATTGCTTCCTTAATACAGGGTAATGATGATGATGATGTGACCGTCCATCTGTTGGTGTTATTGGCTTGAGTGAAGCTTTGCAGTTTTAAAGTCATTTTCTATTCTCCATCACAAACCTCTCACTGCAATGTTAGTGTTGTTTTGGGGGAACTTACTTACCCTGATGTGTTTAGTTTAAACCTACAGTCAAGTGTGTTATTTGCTTTAAAACTCAATGAGCTGTAGAAATTGCAGATGAATTAATTAATGAATCCGTGCAGAATACAGTGCAGCATTGTTGTTGTTTTAGACAGTAGCTCTCTGTCTCCTGGTGGATGTGAACAGTACTGGACTGTATAGGCAAACACGTTCAACAAAGATGTTTACAGCAAACACACAAAGACTCCTTTGACAAGCATCTGCTGATAGATTGAGGCTTTTCAGTGACAAACTGTCCTGTATCGTCTCTGAGAACGATGCAGACTGATGCAGAATGATGGAGGCTGTGTGGGTCAGTGTGCTTGTGGAGCATCGTGTGTCTGCTTCACTCTGGACTCGATCTCGCCCCTCCCTGCACTTACATAGCGCCTTTATCCAAAGCGATTTACAACGGCCTCTCATTCACCCATTCACACACACATTCACACAGCAATGGCGGCTAGCTCCCATGCAAGGCGCCGGCCGGCCCCGCTCACTGGGAGCAATTTGGGGTTCAGTGTCTTGCCCAAGGACACTTCGACATGTGGCCAGCCGGCGCTCGAACCGCCGATCTGCCAAACCTTGCGATCATTAGACGGCAGCTCTACCTCCTGCGCCACAGCCGCCCCCATAATATATATGATAATATAAGAAGCTATGTCCCCATAAAGGAGCTAGTCGCCATGGTAACCAGTTAACCAGTTGACCTGCCTCTGAGGCAGTTAAGTTTAATTGGCTTCAAGCCAACTCAGGTTTCAAGTCTTCAGTCATTTGAGATACACACACTGAACATGGTCCACGGCACAGAGGTGTTGGTTGTTTGTAGGCCTACACAGCATCCTAAAGTATATCTGTATGTTTGATGTGTTACTCAGAAACGCATCCCAACAACACTGGAGGCCTGCGGCCCCTCTACACTCCCCTACGTCTGTCCAAGGCCGTCTGTGTTTCAGAGGTCTGTGCTGCAGCCAGTTGCAGCCTTCCACTCCTCCTCTAACCCTCTGGAGGAGAGGAGAGATGGAGAGGAGAGATACGGCCAGATTAGCCCTCTGTTAAAGGCTTATTCAAGAGGTTATTCACAGAATGAAGTGGGTTCACACTGTGCGAGGGCTTTTATGAGAGGGGTGGGGATGGGGTCAGACAGTGAAAGCACTGCCGAGCTGCTCCAGGTGTGATTGACTAGCGTACGCAGAGGTGAGATATCCTGTAGTGTGATGTCACCCTCATCTCCTTCAGAGACCTGGGGTGACACACAGCTTTCCTCAACACTAGAAGAGCCACGGGAACAGCCATTTCAGGACCCTCCTTTCATGACTTGTCCTAGATATGTGCGTTCTACCACCCAGTATCCTTACATTTTCTAAATCACATCAGGATAAGCTAGTATGAAGCTATTTTGCAGTTTTTCTGTGTCGGAGGCAGGCTAGTTTACAAGAAGCGCCCTCTAGTGATCTTTGTGTGTAAGTAGCAGCATAAAAGTATCAGGTAAATGGCATATACCCTAACCCTATTATTATTATATTATCTTTTGTCCTCTGGTTGCCTCGAAGCCTAGAAGGAATACCAGACCTTGACCTTTATGTGACGGAACACACCTGGCTAACCAGGAACACCTGTCAGAACAATTGACCCAATAGAACCAATTTTGGTGCCCTGAAGTAAGGGGATGATGTATAACATGGGTTGTAACGTCTAAATGGTCAAAACAATCTGAACGACAACAACATTGAACCTGCCTGGGAACCTCCTCTTTTCTGCGTATCACAAATAACCGTTTGATTTCAGAGCCAAAGGAAGAACAAATGTATCTGCATGTTGTGCCTAGGATAGGATAGCAGTTTAGCATTGTAAAGAGGTTTTATTGTACCCCCGAGGTGGCTCTTTTAGTAGGTAAAAAAGGCACGGCTGTTCTAGTGTTGAACAAATAAAATGTTTAGCAGTGTAACAACAGTAACGTCTTTGAGGTGAAATGTTATCATATGCCATTAATAGTATTCTATCCAAGTACATCATTTCTTTCTGCCATTTAGGACTTAAATATACAGTTTTGCTGGACCAACATTCTGTATACAGTAATAGTGATTTAGCACTGCTGTGAAAGCTATGGCTGTTTCTATAGCTGACATCAATCTGTGAAGTGGATGTGTTGCGTTACGCTCCCTTAGTTAATTCTTCTTACCTGCCTCTCTCCAGTGTCTGACTCAGCTGTTCTTGTGTGCAGGTTTTTGGATCCAGAACAGAATGATTAATTAATGTTCTCAGGAGACAATATGTACATGTTCAACTATAAACTGACTGTCAGTTTTATCCAAACGTTTCTTTAGAACATCCATAGATCATCAATAGAGTATGGGAGTCATGCTGCAGTGTGGTGAATCATATATTGTGATGTCGGTTCATCAGTTGTATAATATCGTTGCCAACTTGTTCAGTTCTGATGGACCCAGTGGTCTGATGGACATGTACTGTATGTCAAGCAGAGTATTATAGATTTTCTGTCAAATATAAGTATAGCAGATTGAGTGTGTGCTTTTCATTCAAATCTTTCTGTGATCTGACCTTCCCATGGTATGTCCATGGGAGCATTTTCAATGCCAGTCCATGGGAGCAGATGTACTGTGAAATCCTACAAAACCAGCTGCAGGTTAACTAACAGCCCCTAATTATCAGACACCCCTTGCAAATAGTGATACATGATATAAAACATGAAAGTGATGGTGATAGGTACAGTAGTTAGATGTATACAGTTATGATCTATGTACAGTTATGGTAGCTATGTACAGTTAAGGTAGATATGTACAGTTAAGTTAGATATGTACAGTTATGATCTATGTACAGTTGTGGTAGCTATGTACAGTTAAGGTAGATATGCACAGTTAAGGTAGCTATGCACAGTTAAGGTAGATATGTACAGTTAAGGTAGATATGTACAGTTACGGTAGATATGTACAGTTAAGGTAGCTATGTACAGTTAAGGTAGATATGTACAGTTAAGGTAGATATGTACAGTTAAGGTAGATATGTACAGTTACGGTAGATATGTACAGTTACGGTAGATATGTACAGTTAAGGTAGCTATGTACAGTTAATGTAGCTATGTACAGTTAAGGTAGATATGTACAGTTAAGGTGGATATGTACAGTTAAGGTAGATATGTACAGTTATGAGCTATGTACAGTTAAGGTAGCTATGTACAGTTATGGTAGATATGTACAGTTAAGGTAGCTATGTACAGTTAAGGTAGCTATGTACAGTTAAGGTAGCTTGGTACAGTTAAGGTAGATATACAGTTACGGTAGATATGTACAGTTAAGATAGCTATGTACAGTTAAGGTAGCTATGTACAGTTAAGGTAGATATGTACAGTAGATATGTACAGTTAAGGTAGCTATGTACAGTTAAGGTAGATATGTACAGTAGATATGTACAGTTAAGGTAGCTATGTACAGTTATGGTAGATATGTACAGTTAAGGTACATATGTACAGTTAAGGTAGATATGTACAGTTAAGGTAGCTTGGTACAGTTAAGGTAGATATGTACAGTTAAGGTAGATATGTACAGTTAAGGTAGCTTGGTACAGTTAAGGTAGCTATGTACAGTTAAGGTAGCTTGGTACAGTTAAGGTAGATATACAGTTACGGTAGATATGTACAGTTAAGATAGCTATGTACAGTTAAGGTAGCTATGTACAGTTAAGGTAGATATGTACAGTAGATATGTACAGTTAAGGTAGCTATGTACAGTTAAGGTAGATATGTACAGTAGATATGTACAGTTAAGGTAGCTATGTACAGTTATGGTAGATATGTACAGTTAAGGTACATATGTACAGTTAAGGTAGATATGTACAGTTACGGTAGCTTGGTACAGTTAAGGTAGATATGTACAGTTAAGGTAGATATGTACAGTTAAGGTAGATATGTACAGTTAATGTAGCTATGTACAGTTAATGTAGCTTGGTACAGTATGGTATGTACAGAAATAGTGGCTATATCAAAGGGGGTATGTGCAAAGCTAGTACTTATAAACAGCAGTAGTGCAAAGGCTAAATATATAACTACACTTGATCATCATGTATTCCAGATTGGTAGAGAAATGACTCAGTGATAGCATATCTGTCTGTGCACTATGTTCTGTTGTCATAAACGCCCAGACCACCACCTCCTCTCATTTCACCTGAGCTCTCCATTGTTCTGTCTGCCCTGAAAAGGCTCCGTCCCTGTTAGCATAGCAACCGAGCTGGTTGTCAGGCCTGTTTCAGAGACAATCATAACGTAGCCATCCATAATCCTGGCCTGTGAGGTAATGTACGATGCAGAGTTTGAGCTCATCCATTCTGTTCGCTAGCGAGCAGCAGACACTGGCAGGAACTAAGCAGGGCGAGGAGGATCTGTTAAGCTGGCGTTGGTGTTGGTGTTGTTGTTGTTGTTGTTGTTTAACTCTCAGGCCTAGGCCTTTAGTCACGTCTCTGACGAGAGGCGCTTCTCCTCAGGACGCCAGGTCCACCCTCGCAGACCTAGCGAGCTCCAGACCTAGCTAGGTTGGGTGGAATGCGAATGTGATGGAATGGACAGAGTTTGTGCAGCGAGAACCAATGTCCACTAATGTTTATGGGCTGTATGTAGTGTTTGCAGGACTATGGAGGCCTAGTGGATAGTGAGTTGGACTGGTGATCGGAAGGTTGTGAGTTCAAATCCCGCCTGAAACACCACCACCACTTGTGTGCCCTTGAGTAAGACACTTAGCCCTCAGTTACTCCAGGGGGGAATGTCCCTGTAATCTGTAAATTGGTATTGTAAATCGCTTTGGATTAAAAGGGTCACAAATAAAATAATAAGTAGGTAAATAACCACTATTTTGTGGATTCTGGTCAGACACAAAGCATTCATGTGCACACACACACTGCCGCCTTTGGATAACCTTTAACACTAAGGTCAGTGTTAATGTCGGTGTTAATATCAGTGTTAATGTTGATGTTAGTGTTTGTGTTGATGTCAGTGTTAATATCAGTGTTAATGCTGATGTTAGTGTTTGTGTTGATGTCGGTGTTAATGTTGATGTTAGTGTTTGTGTTAATATCAGTGTTAATATCAGTGTTAATGCTGATGTTAGTGTTTGTGTTAATATCAGTGTTAATATCAGTGTTAATGCTGATGTTTGTGTTAATATCAGTGTTAATATCAGTGTTAATATCAGTGATAATGATAGTGATGTTAGTGTTTATGTTGAACGCTCTGGGCAGAACAAGCAGCAGAACTGCGAGGTGATGCACGGTGACATGCATGCGCCTGCTACTGCAGATTGCAGCGCATGACTGCATGGGTAGGAACTGACGTCCTGACACATAATATATGACAATATATGACATCCCTGTAGCCCCCCCTCCCTGTAGCCCCCCCTCACCGTAGCCCCCCCTCCCTGTAGCCCCCCTCCCTGTAGCCCCCCCTCCCTGTAGCCCCCCCTCCCTGTAGCCCCCCCTCTCTGTAGCCCCCCCTCTCTGTAGCCCCCCCTCCCTGTAGCCCCCCCTCCCTGTAGCCCCCCCTCTCTGTAGCCCCCCCTCCCTGTAGCCCCCCCTCTCTGTAGCCCCCCCTCTCTGTAGCCCCCCCTCCCTGTAGCCCCCCCTCCCTGTAGCCCCCCCTCTCTGTAGCCCCCCCTCTCTGTAGCCCCCCCTCCCTGTAGCCCCCCCTCCCTGTAGCCCCCCCTCCCTGTAGCCCCCCCTCCCTGTAGCCCTCTCACATGTTTTGCCATCAGTGATTCTGGATATGAGCTTCTAAACAGCTGTACTGTGTTACAGTAGAACTGCCCCGTTCGGCTCTGACAAAGGTCTGTCTTTTTGTTTTGTCTTTGAGTGGCATCATCCCCGCCCCTGGGGTGATAGTCTCTGTATGAAGCCTCATCCCCCCCTGTCTGTCTGAGTGTCTCTGTATGAAGCCTCATCCCCCCCTGTCTGTCTGAGGGGTCTGCTGTGCAGCCTGAGGCAAGGCTACCTCGCTGCCTCGCTGCCTCGCTCCACAGACCTGCCGTTTGCTCAGACAAGGAACGCGCCGAGTCTCAGGAGGTCACAAATCAATCATTGTAACCAGGGCTGCTACACACGTCTGCTGATGGACATCACACTCCAGCAAAGCTCCATGTCGCCATAGAAACACAGGCCAGGCTTAGCTCACCCCCCCCACCCCCCCGCCCCCCTCGTCTCAGAGCCCCCCACCCCCCGTCCCCCCCCGTCCCCGTCTCAGAGAGCAGCTCTGCAGAGGCTGTGAGCAAATGTAGAAACATCTCCTCCTAACATGGCTCACTGCTGTCAGAGAAGAAACAACCGGAAGGTTTTAGTCAATCACCATTAATTAGACATTTGAGATGAAAAAGAAAAATAGGAATAGACAAATAGGCTTCTTGAAATGCAGCTCATATCTGAACTTTGTAGAAGACAACCGGTCAATTGTTTTGATGGCTAATGAGCTCGTCATGTGATCGATTGTGAATTGCAATCGCTGTTATGGTGAACGGAGGATGATCTCACACGAGGAGACAGACCTTTGTCAGAGCCAAACAGAGCCGTTTTACTGTAACACAGAACGGCTGTTTAGAAGCTCATATACAGACATGGAGCTGTGCTGGAGTGTGGTGTCCGTCAGCAGCAGACGCGTGTAGCAGACTTGGTCACAATGACTGATTTGATTGATTGGTTCTGTTACTTATGAGTAGCACTCGAGTTGAGGGGGGATGGCATCCCCACTGAAATAAAAACTGTCAAAATCATCCCCCTTCTAAAACTGCCATCCCCCCTTTCCATCCCTTATGTCATTTTATCAGTGAACGTGGTATTACTGCTATTTCAACATTTAGTTTTGTGCATATTGAGTAAAACACTGTGGGCGAGGGAGGGGGCACGCACACATGCAATGACATTTTTACCAAGTCACTGACACTGAAGTCACTGACGCTGTGGGGATGCTAACATTTCTTTTACAACTTGAGTACTGGTTATGAGCCACGGTTGAGGGACAGATAGAGGCAGAAGGCTTGTGTGTTGTTGTTGGTTTTTAAGCTCTATGAAGACTGCTACTGCGTGGTGGATTGTCAGACAGCCTTATTTGGAGGAAGAATATTGT
>NC_137689.1:988638-1001138 GCF_963989245.1 Nansenia antarctica
AAAAGTCCGAACATTATATCGGATGCCGACATGCGGACCAAAACACCAGAACGTGTCACATACAGACCAGTCTGAAGTAAGTCTATCCACAGAAAGAGCTGCTCTGTATTATATATACAGTGCATATCATTTGTCAGGCGCAAATGTGCAAAACCTCCAAACTCAATGGTTAGGCTCAGACAAGCCTATTCATCCTAATGAACACAGCAGCACAGTCCAGAACAATACTGGTTGAAGTCTTGTATTAATGCAGCAACATGATTTGTCTTATCTCCCCTCTCCCCCCCATCCCTCCCCCCCCCCCACCCTCCCCTCCCCACCCCTCTCCCCCGCCCTCCCCCCCCTCCCCCCGCCAACCCTCTGTCATGATTTATGACAAAAACAAAGAGAGAAGAGCACCTGCAGTAGACAGGGAGGAAGAGGCGCCCACACAAACTGTGCAGGGCTCTGCTCCCCGTCAAGGTTAATAGACTTCACACCTCACGCTGTGGGATATGTTCACCTGCACCTGCACAGGATAGCAGTTAGTTGTTAAGCTTGTGTGCGTGCATGTACCACACACAAGCATGTACCACACACACGCATGTACCACACACACGCATGTACCACACACACGCATGTACCACACACACGCACTGCATGTACCACACACACGCACCCAGCACAGGGTTACCATGCATGTACCAGCACAGGGTTACCAAAGGAACATTTTCTAACAAAAAAACGTTTCAGAGAGTTCATAACATGTAGGAGAGCGGGAGGGAGGGGGAGGGAGAGGGAGAGAGGGAGGGAGGGAGGGAGAGAGAGGGAGAGGGGGGGAGAGAGATGGAGGGATAATGAGGGGGAGAGAGAGATGATGAAATGAAAAGTATGAGGATGTGGAAATATAATTTGATGCTTTGAAGGCACAACAATTGCATTGCCAATGAATATTATGTTAGGAAATACATTTGCCCGACTTAACGTGATTTCCTGTATAAACCACGCCCACTTACGGTCTTCTGTCCGAGTTCAGATACAGATAATGTTGTAGGTTGAACAGAGACAGACACAGACACAGATAATGACGCCCCTGTGCACCTGTCGGAGGAACCCAGACCCATACAACATGTGGCCCTTGCAGACATAGACAAGCTAACAAAGGCAAAGACAACTTATCTGTGAAATATTGCGTTCGTGTATGCACACACACACACACACACACACACACACACACACACACATGCACACACACACACACACACACACACACACACGCACGCGCACACACACACACACCCACACAAATACACTCAGATTAATAACCAACAAATATGTTTTAAAGGCTGCATGCATTGAAATACATGTGCTCCTGTGTTTCACATGTTATTTCTGCATTGAGATACATCATAAGTACTGTCCTGTAAACATGTAAACAAAGCTGTCAGTTATGGCTTGTTGTCAAAAGACAGGAAGTTGTAAATGAACACCACCACCCTTCACCTCGGCTGTCTTTTCCAGCACAACGTTTTCTGCAGTAGTCGAGTACTGTATGTTGGTCTACTGGTCAACATGTACTTGTTGCTTAGCAATCAAAGCTTCTCTAAAACCAGCCTAATGGATACTCTATATACAGTAACTCTTAGAGGAGGTTTTCTCCAATATATGTTGCATGACAAGATGACAAGTTCCTTTTATTGGCACATAACCTCGGTTGGTGGAATGTGTCTTCAGTACAGCATGGTGGGGGGAGGGGGCAGGGAGGGGGGTGGAGGGAGGGAGGGGAGGGGGGGGGCAGGGAACTGTACATCCACTGACGCCCACTGCATGAATAAAATAATTCCTTCTAGTATTATGACTGCCATTAGCCCCTGGCCATAGCATAGATTACTTTTTCTCGCAATGACTGATGGATAGATGATTCACTTACTTAGACAAATGTATTATTTGTTATACATATATTCACTTTGGATAAAGGTGTCTGCTAAATGGCGAACATGTAAATGAACATGTAAAGAGAGACCATTTCATCCTATGGACTGTAGATTGCATCCGGTCCATGTAACAAAGGATTATTTCCCTGTCATTGTTCACTGTTACGTGGTAGTGTTTTGGGTACGTGCCTTTGTGACAGTATAAGGTCATAGAAGCTCACATTTTCTGAACATTTTCTGAACATTTTCTGAAGGCTTACAAACTAACAGTCATCCTTGAAGCACTATCTGTGAAAACATCAACACTTGTATGCTTTTACCAAGTGTGCCAAACTGAATACACATTCTTCTGCTTTACTCTCAGCTATTTAATAACACACTTCTGGCAAAACTGTCAGCCTTGGTCTCTGCATTGCGACACTACTTTCCCGGTTGCCTCTCCACATTGACATAAAACACATTGACATGATGAGAAAACACTTTTAGATAACGAGTTCGCTTAAAATCTGAGCTTGAGCACTAGAAGGATGGAGAGAATAGAAGGATGGAGAGAATAGAAGGATGAATAGAAGGATAGAGAGAATAGAAGGATAGAGAGAATAGAAGGATAGAGAGAATAGAAGGATGGAGAGAATAGAAGGATGGAGAGAATAGAAGGATGGAGAGAATAGAAGGATAGAGAGAATAGAAGGATAGAGAGAATAGAAGGATGGAGAGAATAGAAGGATGGAGAGAATAGAAGGATGGAGAGAATAGAAGGATAGAGAGAATAGAAGGATAGAGAGAATAGAAGGATGGAGAGAATAGAAGGATAGAGAGAATAGAAGGATAGAGAGAATAGAAGGATGGAGAGAATAGAAGGATAGAGAGAATAGAAGGATGGAGAGAATAGAAGGATGGAGAGAATAGAAGGATAGAGAGAATAGAAGGATAGAGAGAATAGAAGGATAGAGAGAATAGAAGGATAGAGAGAATAGAAGGATGGAGAGAATAGAAGGATGGATAGAATAGAAGGATAGAGAGAATAGAAGGATAGAGAGAATAGAAGGATAGAGAGAATAGAAGGATAGAGAGAATAGAAGGATAGAGAGAATAGAAGGATAGAGAGAATAGAAGGATAGAGAGAATAGAAGGATAGAGAGAATAGAAGGATGGAGAGAATAGAAGGATGGAGAGAATAGAAGGATAGAGAGAATAGAAGGATAGAGAGAATAGAAGGATAGAGAGAATAGAAGGATAGAGAGAATAGAAGGATAGAGAGAATAGAAGGATAGAGAGAATAGAAGGATAGAGAGAATAGAAGGATGGAGAGAATAGAAGGATGGAGAGAATAGAAGGATAGAGAGAATAGAAGGATAGAGAGAATAGAAGGATGGAGAGAATAGAAGGATAGAGAGAATAGAAGGATGGAGAGAATAGAAGGATAGAGAGAATAGAAGGATAGAGAGAATAGAAGGATGGAGAGAATAGAAGGATAGAGAGAATAGAAGGATGGAGAGAATAGAAGGATAGAGAGAATAGAAGGATGGATAGAAGGATGGATGGATTAAATTGAAGGATGAAGCAGTTGTACAGAGTCCCTTTCGAAAGAAACTCAGACCGTGTCAAACGACTGTATGAGTGTACAGTGTATGAGTGTACAGTGTATGAGTGTAGAGTGTATGAGTGTATGAGTGTACAGCGTATGAGTATATGAGTGTATGAGTGTATGAGTGTTTGGAGCTACATCACTGATCACTGTCTTTTCTACTGTGCTACATTGTTGTCTTGTCTCTCTCAGAGAGTCGTGGAGCTAGGAGCAGAAGCAGTGCATCATGGGCTAATATATGTGGACGCGGCAGGTTTCAACCTTGCAGAAACAAGATGGCCGCAGTAGAAATATCACGACAGTGTGAGCTGCTTATTAGTCAAACCGCTGTCCTTCACCACCGTGCAGTCCTCGGCTCATACAAATGGACCTTGTTCCGAAGCGCTTTACAACGGCCTCTCATTCACCCAATCACACACACATTCACACACCAATGGCGGCAAGCTACCATGCACGCTCATTGGGAGGAATTTGGGGTTCAGTGTCTTGCCCAAGGACACCTTGTACGGTCAAGGAATCGTGCATATATATTATCCGCCTCTGGAACTCTCTCCCTCAACCACTCAGAGACTCACCCTCACTCCTCACTTTTAAATCCCACCTCAAAACCTACCTGTTCTCCCATGCCTACAGCCTCCCCTACCCCTAGCCATCTCCCCCATCCCGGCCACCCCCGCCCCCCCCCTGGACACGCATACACCCTCCCCTACCCCTACCCATCTCCCCTAACCCTGCCACCCCCCTGATATGCATACAGCCTCCCCTGTCCCTACCCCCCCCCGTTCGCTGACTCTGTGTTCCATGTTACTTGTTGTTTTTGTGTTTTCCGTATCTCCTATAATGTCAGCGTCTTTGAGCCTCGGAAAAGCGCTATATACATTTAATGAATTATTATTATTATTATTATTATTATTCATACCTTGCTTCTTTTGTATCTCACTTTTATGTAAATATTCCTTTGGTTTATTATATGGTAATTACATTATGAAGTTACTCTTCCAATTAATGAGACAACTGAAAATATGTTTTAAAAATTAAAATGCATAGTTTAATATTATCAGTATGTGTAGCATAATGATCCTGCTGGCTGCTCGGTAGCCTCTTTTCCAAATAGGGCAGACTTCACACCCTTCTAACTTTTAAAGAAGAATTGTTTATTTTATGTGCCAGTTAACACTAGGAGAGCCGCGGATCGTGACCTTATTCAATCGCGATGAGGTGTGCTTCAGCACTATGATAGTTTAACATAGAGAAGAGTGTACTGACGCACAAAGATCGCTGGAGGGCGATGTCACACAAGGCCGTCTGCCAGGCTCCGACGCCTTTTTCCCAGAATGCATTTTGCACCGGCAAGCAGAAGGCGATTTGAATCCTCCATTTTTTTCAACAAAAAAAAAAAGCTGTAATTTTGCCTTTACAAGTGTTACCATGTCATTTTATGAAGTTTTAATATGTTTTCAGGTGAGAAAGTACCAATATATATTCCCAAAATGTGTCCAGTTTATCAAAATAACCCGTATATCTCCTCTGACGATTTTCGTCGTCGAATTCGCTAGCATGCGTTCGTAAATTCGCCCTGGAAATCTGGTCAGCACCCATGGAATGCCTCTTGTCCAATCAAATTACCTGGTCCCTTTATGACGTTGAACCCGGTGTGCGCTCCGGCGCTCTCATAGCGAATTTACGAATGCACCCTGCGGTTTCACTTTCATTCATAACATTTGTCGGGAGAACAGGTGTGTATATTGGACAGTAATTCAGCACTAAACTATCTGCACTGCACTACTGTCATTGTGTCATACATGAAGCTTACAGTGGGACAAGAACTTGTCGTCACTTTTTACATTTTACATTTAGATTTACAGATTTACTGCAGCACATTTTTACTGTATTGTAGTGTAAAGTAGTGTTACAGTAAATATTTGCCATATTTACAGTATGGTACTGTACTGCAGCATTTTACAAGTGGGAAGCACTGTTATTGTACACTACAGTAATATGGGTTAAAGCAGTATATCTCATGTTTACTGTACATTACTCTAATTTTACTCTGCACCACATAGGATTGCAAGACAACCTCACAGAGGTGGAAGAGGGCCCATTTTTACTCCGCAACAAGAGGAAGCCATTTGTGCAATGGTGATTGCAAACAATGCCATAAGGTTGAGAGAGATCCAGAGCGCTGTTATAGAAGATGACAATATCTTTGGCAATATTGAATCTGTTTCAATCTCTACAATTGACAGAGTGCTTAGGAGAAATGAAATGTGCATGAAACAACTGTATAATGTGCCATTTGAACGGAACAGTGACAGAGTGAAGGAGATCCGTCACCAGTATGTACAGGTAAAACATTTATGTGTTCTATGCATACTCTAATGTTCAGTGCTGTAAACTGGTTACATGACAGTTCATACTGTACAATATGTTGTCCAAAATGCATTATGTTACACAGGAAAAGTTGTTATAGTTTCTCTCTCTCTCTCTCTCTCTATTCTGGGATAAAGCATGTACTGGAGCTGGACGCCAGGGAACCGCTGCACACATTCATATATCTTGATGAGGTGAGTTTCAATCTGGCAAAAGGTAGAAGGCGTGGCAGAAATCGCATTGGACAGAGAGCCACTGATGTCCCAGGCCAACGAGGAGGGAATATTACAATGTGTGCAGCCGTCTCAGAAAACGGCGTCCTCACCCATATACCCTGTCTTGGTCCATACAACACACAACATCTGCTGACTTTTTTAGACACTCTTTACAGGGACATAATCCCTGAGAATGAGAGGGGTCTAAATGGCCTTGCTAGCGGCCATGGATGCTGCATGTGATGACATCACAGCACAGTCCTGCAGAGGGTGGATTCGCCACTCAAGGAGGTACTTTCCTCGCTGCATTGCCAGGGATGATATTCGCTGTGATGTTGATGAAAATATGTGGCCAGACAGACAGGAACGTCTGGATGCGAATGAATAATTTACAGTACTGTGTATGTTGTATGTCCAATAAGTACTGCAATATTGTTTACAGTTGTGCACAGCTATACCCAAAGGGTGTTTCTTATGTTTGTTGTAAATAAGTTTGTATTTTTCTTTTGCACAATGCTGTGAACACATTTGAATTGCAAAGAGCATATGCAGTAAAAATGTGAAACATAACTATTCACCGTCTTGTACTTGTGATGTGAGAAATGCACCAAAGCGACTGAGAAAACTGTATTATACACAACAGTGTTGTGTTGTGTATATGTGAGTGAGACTGTGGTCTACAGTGATATACAGAAAAAACATTATATACAATATTATACATATATTTTTGTTGTCAGGACTTGTTTAGTTATTGTCATTTCGCAGAGTCACCTCAATAAAGCAAATGAACAAATGGAACATTTGCGAACACTTCTGTAACAAAACGCTGTTACGTTTCCTCACACATGTGTAAGTGGAAATCCTTGGCCTTTCCTGTGGTCCTCGGAAATAAACCAGAATAACTCGTTTCTAAAGTCAGTTCCATTCACTTGATGTAATGGTTGAAGCATGGGGGATGGTAATCTTATTTTTCTTGATTGTCGCAGATCAGCCAAACAAAGGATTTCCATCCCCCACACCTCCCAAGGGGAGCCAAGCGGGTTTCAAACACGGCTCTCAAGCTTACAGCAGTTTTAGGGGCTGACAGGCTGACATTACAGGCAGGGCTAAATTCAAAGGATCTAAAACAATTGTGGCTTGTTTTTCAATGAAGCCAACAAGGTCTTTGAATTTAGCCCTGCCATGACTAATCTCAAGTATATTGCAGGCAATAGACCTCCATTTATCCCTATACTTGTAGGGCAACTTAGAAACAATAAGCCTGAGGTTTGATGGGCTATCAAGCTCTTCCAGATAGTGCACGTCTTGCATGGCATTGTTGCATCCTCTCAAATACAGTGCATAGGCCTGTAGTGACTTTCCATCTTCAGCCTTTATGCTTGGCCAGTTCAAGGCTTTTTCCATGTAGGCACTGGTTATCTTGATTTCATTTCCAAAGTTCTTTTCAAGTAGCTTCTTAGCTTCAGCATAGCCTCTGTCTGGTTGCATATGCATGCAGCTACGCACCAAGTCTCGTGACTGTCCAGTGGTGTACTGTTCCAGGAAATAAAGCCTGTCTGGATTGCTACTTGTCTTGTCCTCAATACAATGTTCAAAAGCATGCATAAAGGGTAGGAAATTCATTGGGTCTCCATCAAATGTATTCATTTCCCTCACAGGAAGTAAAGCAAGTTTCTGCTGAGTAAGAAGGATATCAGCGATGTCATGTTTTTGCTCTACATTGGACATGGTGTCTTGATTGATAAGATTATCCATTGTTGACTGATTATTCATTGTTGACATTTGATCATGTTCTCTTTTACTGTGCAATGTGTTAGTAGGCTTTGGATGCTGCCTTTGAATAACAACCTTTTGAAGTGGGGTTTTAGGCACTGTTCCTATATTAGCATATTCAACCGGTGATTGTTCAAGATTCATAGACACAGATTGTCCCTTTCGCATATCATCATAATAGGCATTCGTGTCATCATGTTCTTTACACATTACATAACCAAGATTTATTTTGCAATCACAACAGAATCTTATTTAATCCAATCAGGTTGTATATATAATCTATATATATATATAATCTATATATTGGTTTCAATATACCTCCATAGCAGTCTACAGTCTAATTTAGCTATATCTATAATTACATTATGAGAACATCAGTATTTTTACGCCTTTGGTTGTATTGTCTGAACGAACATTGATTGGGAGACATACTGTACAGTTTATCATGTTCATAACTGTCTGCACATTTACATATCTTATTTTGATTGTTATTGTAGCCTATATATAAACACAAATATCAGTCTTATGCACTGTGTCTCATTCAGCACTGAAGCCTGAATTTGAGCACAGTGTGTGCCCCCTTGCTACCTCTGCTGATATAAAAGAGAATTGCAGGCTTGGAGAAAAAGATGGCAGCCACAAATACACAGACACACACAGAAATACTGCTAAAACGCTTTATACTAACTCGATTTTGAAAATGTAAAAATGCTGGGTGGTAGAACGCACATATCTAGGAAAAGTCATGAAAGGAGGGTCCTGAAATGTGATCGAGTGCAAAGGTAGAATTTTTTTTGTACTCACTGGTGCTGTTTAACACCTCACGGCTGTTCTAGTGTTAAATGTTAGATTTGGTTCAAGCTTAATTCCTTTTTAATAAGGAGTATTGTAATGTATTCAAATGTTACTAGGTATACATGCCTATTGTTCTAAAGAAGAATTGTTTATTTTATGTCAGTTTTAAATTAGTTTTCCAAGTTATATCACTCAAAGACAATTCAGCGTCTTTGAGCCCCGGAAAAGCGTTATATAAATACAATGAATTATTATTATTATCTTTTTAAGAAAAGGAGCTTTGTAATTCATTTTAACAAGTTTGAATGTTTTTAGTAGGGCTCAGTGGCGGCTGGCCAATAGAGGGGCCAATAGAGGCGCCGCCCCCACCTTCACTTCCTAGTTGCGACTTGTAAACGTTTTTTTTTTTAAATAAACATTGTTTATTCACAAAATGCGGCTGATATTCTGTCGGCGCCTATCAGCATTCATTAAAAATCCTCCAATACAATAAACATTTTATCTGTGTGTGTGTACAATTCACTGTTAAAATACATAGGGGAGGAGTCGGGACGCCGGCCGAATGCAAGTCTATGGCACTGCAAATACTTTTGGCTTACACGTGAGCTGTAGCAGCGCTCCAATTGGCTGTCTCCTATTTCTCGCAAAAATTGCGCCCCGAGCATGCGCAGATTATAGGCTTACCTAGGCTGCAGCCTAGGGCCACTACCACTAGGGGTTGTTAAGTCTTACGTCAAACGTGACGTTTTGCAATTTCCGGCTCCAAACCAGAAATTCTCCTCACCAGAATACCAGTGTACTACAGCGGTAGAATGACAGTTCAATCGTTTTTTAGACTCGGATCTATTCATACAACAAGGGACACAGCACTTTCCCGTTGTCCCCATATTGTCAGGGTATTTGAGCCTCGGAAAAGCGCTATATAAATATAATTAATTATTATTATTATTGCGACATTTCGAAGACAGCGCCTCAGCCAACTTTGGACCCGGAAAGGACAACAGGAGAGGAGAGCAATAGAGACAGAACTGAGGTGAGGTGAGCAACAGAGATAGTTCAGGATGATAACAAACAGTTCAGTATGACAGAGACAACTAATAGAAAGACAACTGTATGATTATAGAGTTTACATGTTCAAGGAAATATTGTATGATAATAGAAAGGTACACTTTAATTTAATTAAAGAAGTAACAAAGAACACATTTATTATCACAATTGCATTGTGTTCCATGTCTTTCTCCATTGAATAAATAATGCCTAGTTGAATGGCTAAACAAGACAACTGTCTGGACAGTACTATATACAGTATATTCTCATGCTAAAATCGACTGTAAATCCAGATTTTAAAGTTGATATTCTTCCCCGTGGAGCATGCCCCCATAACCTGTGCCCCACCCAAAATGTTTAGCACCAGCCGCCACTGATATGGATACATGTGACTATACGTGACTCAAACCTGTGAGTTGAAAGATGAATCGCGATACCGTATTTAACCAGCAGAGGGGTTGTTCGATCGTAGTTATACCCTACCTCAGAAATGAAAAGTATTTTGTAGTTTTTGTCTGAGAAATAAATAAAATAATATTTTACGGCAAAATAAATAAACGGCAACTGCAACTGTGTCCGACCGGAAGGCCCTGCAACAGGTAGTAAAAACTAGCCAGCGTATCGTTAGCACCAAACTAGCCAGCGTATCGTTAGCACCAAACTAGCCAGCGTATCGTTAGCACCAAACTAGCCAGCGTATCGTTAGCACCAAACTAGCCAGCGTATCGTTAGCACCAAACTAGCCAGTGTATCGTTAGCACCAAACTAGCCAGTGTATCGTTAGCACCAAACTAGCCAGTGTATCGTTAGCACCAAACTAGCCAGCGTATCGTTAGCACCAAACTAGCCAGCGTATCGTTAGCTCCAAACTTCCTTCCATCGACTCCCTCCAGGCAGAACGGTGTCGACAAAGGGCGGCAAGCATCATCAAGGACACCTCTGTTACCTCTCACCCCAACCAGGGTCTGTCTGACCCCCCTACCATCTGAAGTAGAGCATCCTCGGGTCAGTCTGACCCCCCTACCATCTGAAGTACAGGCACCTCGGGTCTATCTGACCCCTACCATCTACAGAACAGCTTCTTTCACAGAGCTGTCACTCTGATGAACAACCCCCCCGGGACACAATGACTCAGTATCCCCCCCGACACACACACACACACACACACACACACACACACACACACACACACACACGGGGTACAATGACTCAATGACTTTTTCACTTGTTGCGACAGTTACACCAGTGGTTCTCAAGGTGGGGGTGAAGGGGGTTCCACTGGGTCTGCAACAAGGTGACAGAACAAGATTGATGACAGAGAGAGGTCGTTCATTCTCACCTGTACCGCAATCATCAGAAAGTTGCCATGGGAACATGAGGGGTCTCCAGAGGGGGTGCTGTCAGAAGAGAAGGGCCTTACTTCCTCCTCTCTCTGAAGAACAGGCCGGTGGATTCACCTGGTGGATAAACAACGTCTTTGCTATGTGGCTCCCTGACCAGTGACTTGTCATATTTAGGAGAACTTGGCATGAAAACGTTTGAGAACCATTGAGTTACTTAACACTAGAACAGCCGTGCCTTTTTTACCTACTAAAAGAGCCGCCCTTCTTTACAATGCTCAAGCTGCTACTTACACACAACGACCACTAGTTGGCCGCTTGTAAATTAGCCTGCTTCCTACACAGAAACAACTGCCAAAATAGCTTCATACTAGCTTATCCTGATGTGATGTTGAAAATGTAAGGATACTGGATGGTAGATACGCACATATCTAGGAAAAGTCATGAAAGGAGGGTCCTGAAATTCGAGTGCAAAGATATAAAATGTTTCTTTACTCACAGGGGGTCAAATGACCCCTCAAGGCTGGTCATATGGAGTACTGAGAGCGAGTACTGAAAGAATAAAAGAAGCTTTCTGGTCAGAATGGTGGAGTTGACACAAGCACGGACTCTCAGATGACCTGATCTTCCAGGGTGATTCAGATGTGTGTGTATAAGCCTCTAAGATGTGCTCAGGTTTCCCTCTAGCTGAATACTGGATAAATATGTGGTTATCATGATGAATATACATGAGCTGTACTTTACCTCAGATATCCATCAGTTGTGTAACTAAGAGACATGTTTTCTTGGTTGCGTCTCTTTCACGGTTCAGTCGTCAGTCGGATCAGAACCAGAGGAAGGTCACGAGTAACTGGATCTCATTTTATCTTCATGTGGGAGATTTCCTTTCAACTTGTTTACTTATGTGAAGTCCACTACTGGCCGGATGCTGATATAGAAAAACTGTGTTTTGGAAAAAAATGCTTCAACGGGGAATTACGCCTCAAGATACTGTAAGTAAAACACTTCTGGCAAATCTGTCTGAGTGTTGTCCAGTTCTGGTGGTGTTTTGGATGTGGGTTTTTTCTCTGAAAACAGCTACATCTTTTTAAAAATACAACACAGGCCCAACGGTTTATCCCCCACAAAAGCATTTCCCTGATTCAAAGTGGCTTTGAGGTTAGGTTTCATGTTCGGTGGGCTGGCGCAAACATGGAGCTGAAATTGAAAATAATATGAAGATGCAGAGGGGTGCATTGGGTTGTCATGGGGGGTTGTCATGGGGGGTTGCCATGGGGGGTTGTCATGCAGAGGGTAGCGCTGCACTGAACAGAGTCACGACACATCGCTCCAGGTCCAGGACAACCCCGATTTCAGTCTCTTTCCATTAACCTCAGATTGGATTCATATATTTGTATTGCAGCTTTAAAAACGTA
This sequence comes from Nansenia antarctica, assembly GCF_963989245.1. Taxonomy (NCBI): domain Eukaryota; kingdom Metazoa; phylum Chordata; class Actinopteri; order Argentiniformes; family Microstomatidae; genus Nansenia; species Nansenia antarctica. Next base: position 1,001,095 of record NC_137689.1, read on the forward strand.
CGGCATGTTTACCATTGACTGTATCTCATCATCTAACATCGTAT
>NC_137689.1:1006138-1037869 GCF_963989245.1 Nansenia antarctica
TGAGACACAGCCTCTACCTCCTGAGACACAGCCTCTACCTCCTGAGACACAGCCTCTACCTCCTGAGACACAGCCTCTACCTCCTGAGACACAGCCTCCCTATGAGTCGTGTTACCCAGGGCCGCCCTGGTGTTACCAGCAATAAACATGACAGATCTGCATCTCAGCTGTCTCTGAAAACAATCTGCCCTCGCGCCTTCAGAGGAAATTGATTTGAAATGCTTTTTAATGTTCGTCCATGTAAACGTATCCCTGTGGCCACACATTTCTATTTTAATTTATTTTATGCAGCCAGTTTCAGTCCTACAAGACCTTTCAAGTGTATTCTAGATTGGCAAAATTGAGTTTATTACGGCAGCTCATGAATTACAGAGATGAAGAGAGGAAATGGTTTCAATATATAATTATTTGAAGGACGACCAAGCAATGGGACCAACTCCTCTCTACTCACATACCTCTAATACCTCTCATACCATCACACGTTCTCTCACAGCGCAGAGAAGTGGAGGAAAGGAAATGTATTAGCGCAATTATAGCTTGTGAGGGTGCTCTCACTGCGATGTCAGTTGCTTTGGATAAAAGCGTCAGCTAAATGTCACCTGCTATGAACACATCCATCATGCTCAGCGACGCCTCGTGGTAGAGATGAGCTGAACGACCTGAAAAAAACATCACCAGCCCTCACAACCTCGTCACAGCGGTGGCTCGGCTATGACCTTTGACCTACTGTCTGCATTACATTATAGTTTTACATTTTTTACACTTAGCAGACGCTTTTATCCAACGTGACTTACAATAAGTACATTTGTCTAAAGTAAGTGAATCATCCATATATATGTATATACTGTATATATATATATATATATCAGTCATCATGAGAAGAAGAATCTATGTTAGGACCAGGGGCCATTGGCAGTCACAATGCTAGAAGAAGGAAGCATTATTATAAACAGCAGAGGAATTGTACAGAGGGGTAGTGGGGGGGGGGGGGTGAAGAGGTTTTTAGAAGGGACAGTTAAGATGCATGGGACTATAGTCTACGGCGGAAGATAGGTAGTGACTCTGCAGTCCTGACAGCAGATAGGTAGAGACTCTGCTGTCCTGACAGCAGATAGGTAGAGACTCTGCAGTCCTGACAGCAGATAGGTAGAGACTCTGCAGTCCTGACAGCAGATAGGTAGAGACTCTGCAGTCCTGACAGCAGATAGGTAGAGACTCTGCAGTCCTGACAGCAGATAGGTAGAGACTCTGCAGTCCTGACAGCAGATAGGTAGAGACTCTGCAGTCCTGACAGCAGATAGGTAGAGACTCTGCAGTCCTGACAGCAGATAGGTAGAGACTCTGCAGTCCTGACAGCAGATAGGTAGAGACTCTGCAGTCCTGACAGCAGATAGGTAGAGACTCTGCAGTCCTGACAGCAGATAGGTAGAGACTCTGCAGTCCTGACAGCAGATAGGTAGAGACTCTGCAGTCCTGACAGCAGATAGGTAGAGACTCTGCAGTCCTGACAGCAGATAGGTAGTGACTCTGCAGTCCTGACAGCAGATAGGTAGAGACTCTGCAGTCCTGACAGCAGATAGGTAGAGACTCTGCAGTCCTGACAGCAGATAGGTAGAGACTCTGCAGTCCTGACAGCAGATAGCCAGAGACTCTGCAGTCCTGACAGCAGATAGGTAGAGACTCTGCAGTCCTGACAGCAGATAGGTAGAGACTCTACAGTCCTGACAGCAGATAGGTAGAGACTCTACAGTCCTGACTGAAGATAGGTAGAGACTGCAGACCTCCAGAGACTCTCAGACGTATCCTTCTGATGTTGTAGAGGAAGAGTCTACATGAGCGTAGCTGTAGCTGTGATGTTCGCCGCACAGGATAAGTAGTTGTCAAGGATTCTTGGCTGTATGGGAGGAGTTCTCTACAGTGTTGGAGAGGACGGGCTCAAAGATCTCTACCCCTCTGACCCTAAACACAGGAGAACAACCTCTCTCTCAACACTAACAAGACCAAGGAGCTGGTGGTGGACTTCCGGTAGAAAGGATGGGAACAGGACCCCATTCACCATCATTGGGTCCGCCGTAGAGAAGGTCAGCAGTTCGAAGTTCCTCTGTGTCCACATCACTGACGACCACACCTGGGATGAGCACACCAAACAGGTGGTGGAAAAGGCACAGGTCCAACATCCTACAGGCCTTCTACAGAGGCACAACTGAGAGCATCCAGACTGGGAGCATCACTGCCTGGCACGGTAACTGTACCACTGCAGAGGGCGGTGCGGACAGCCCAGCGCATAAGAGGATGTGAGATATGAGCTTCCCTCCATCCAGGACATATACGACAAACAGCAGAGCCCGGAGGATCATCAAAGACCCCAGACACCCCAACCACAGTCAGTACGAACTACGAACTGATGCCGTCCAAAAGACGAAGCCTCTTCTGTAGCCTCAGGGCCAAAACTCAGTCTAACCAACAGCTACCTCCCCCAGACTAACCAACAGCTACCTCCCCCAGACTAACCAACAGCTACCTCCCCAGGCTAACCAACAGCTACCTCCCCCAGACTAACCAACAGCTACTTCCCCCAGACTAACCACCAGCTACCTCCCCCAGACTAACCACCAGCTACCTCCCCCAGGCTAACCAACAGCTACTTCCCCCAGGCTAACCAACAGCTACTTCCCCTTAGACTAACCAACAGCTACTTCCCCCAGACTAACCAACAGCTACCTCCCCCAGACTAACCAACAGCTACTTCCCCCAGGCTAACCAACAGCTACCTCCCCCAGGCTAACCAACAGCTACTTCCCCCAGACTAACCAACAGCTACCTCCCCCAGACTAACCAACAGCTACTTCCCCCAGACTAACCAACAGCTACTTCCCCCAGGCTAACCAACAGCTACTTCCCCTTAGACTAACCAACAGCTACTTCCCCCAGACTAACCAACAGCTACCTCCCCCAGACTAACCAACAGCTACTTCCCCCAGACTAACCAACAGCTACTTCCCCCAGGCTAACCAACAGCTACTTCCCCCAGACTAACCAACAGCTACTTCCCCCAGACTAACCAACAGCTACTTCCCCCAGACTAATCAACAGCTACTTCCCCCAGGCTAACCAACAGCTACTTCCCCCAGACTAATCAACAGCTACTTCCCCCAGACTAACCAACAGCTACTTCCCCCAGAATAACCAACAGCTACTTCCCCCAGGCTAACCAACAGCTACTTCCCCCAGGCTAACCAAACAGCTACCTCCCCCAGGCTAACCAACAGCTACTTCCCCCAGGCTAACCAAACAGCTACTTCCCCCAGACTAACCAACAGCTACTTCCCCCAGGCTAACCAACAGCTACCTCCCCCAGACTAACCAACAGCTACCTCCCCCAGACTAACCAACAGCTACCTCCCCCAGACTAACCAACAGCTACCTCCCCCAGGCTAACCAACAGCTACTTCCCCCAGACTAACCAACAGCTACCTCCCCCAGGCTAACCAACAGCTACCTCCCCCAGACTAACCAACAGCTACCTCCCCCAGGCTAACCAACAGCTACTTCCCCCAGGCTAACCAACAGCTACTTCCCCCAGACTAACCAACAGCTACTTCCCCCAGGCTAACCAAACAGCTACTTCCCCCAGGCGATCAGGCTCATAAACAAGCCCACAGAGGACGAATGTGACAAGGTAGGGCGAGGTCTCAGCACAAGACGTCAAGATTCTGAGCTTTCAAATGATGCGTCATATGTCGAAATCCAAAAAACGATGAAGAAGAAGATATGCGTATCTGAATGTCGGTTAGACCTCGAGTCAACTAACAGAGAAAATCCCCTTCAAGGTTTTCATACCTTTCACAAGCAGGTAATGGGTGGGAACAATAGCTGGTTAACTCCACCCCCCAACCAACCACTCCCCCAGGACAACCACACCCCCATCACACTAAGATGAGGTTTGTTCACATTGTCCAATCATTACCATGAAGGACTGTAACTCGATTTGAAACCCATTCAGATATTTGAGCAACAGCATTGGCTTTGTGTCTCTTTCATCATGAAGGGATATGAGACGCTCCACATCGAGTACTCCAGTACTCCAGGCTGAGTGTGTCTGAGTGTCATCTTCAGAGAGTTCTGGGGCCTCTGATTTTCTGTCAGATTTGAGTGGCCGTCATAAACATGAGAGTGATCAAACGAAGCTTTTCTTTTTTTATGTTTCACAGCCTATTCAATGTTTTATCGCCTCTAAGATTCCCATCACAGCCAGGGGGGTCTTTACTAAACAATCCATTATTCAGCTGAAATATTAACTTGATATAACAGACACATATTGCAGGAGGGATATTATCCATTGTAATAGTAATTTAAGAATAACAATGACTCAAATTGGAGAGGGAGTTACAGACATAATTACTGGACAGAGCTCTGAAACAGTCTCATACCCGTACTATACATCTTCAGCCACAGAAAGCTTTGTTCAACTTCATCTCTTGAATTAATTAAAGGATAATGTAAATGTTGACCGCTTGGCTTTACAATATGGCCGTATGACATTTGGATTGTAACACGAGACAGAGATGGGGAACCTCTTCTTCTAGAGTCTAGACAATATATGAGTTGATATTCTATACTACTACCACTACCACTACTACTACTACTAGTACTACTGCTACTACTAGTACTGCTACTACTACTACTACTACTACTACTACTACTACTACTACTACTAATATAATAATCTTTGGAGATATTCTTTGATATGCTGTACTGTACGTACTGAATTTTCTTTCGGTTTCCTTTAGCTCACTATCTGTCAATATCAGATTAAAGTGCAGTGAAACTAAAGAGGCAAACTAACTATCGTAGCCAAGAGAGACAATTTAGAGAATCAGATGGGGGTCAAACCATCCTGTCAAATTCGTTTTGACCAACAGTGGGATGGTATTCAGCCACTGGCTTCCACCAGAATGAAGCTGTAGTATATTTTGGCACAGATACACACACATAAATCATATAAACTGTATACGAATGTATAAGCTGTATAGGTTGCCTTTTGCTATAAGGTTCCTCCTGAACTGTGGGGGGATAGGATAAGATTTACGTCCCTTCGTTGAAGCCATGTGGGCATTCTAAAATGGCTCCTTGTGATCTGGGCCCTACCCCCTGACCTATAACCCAAGTGACATCATGTAAAGTCTGCCTAGTTTTCACACCTGGGGCATCTCTACAGTAAATGTGATTGGCTATTATTTTAAACTGTATTTGCATATCATGGTATACAAAAAAGGCCAGCCAGGGGCCTGGGCCCAGTCTCTCTCATCCCAGCAGGCTTCATCACCAGCTTGTAAACTGTACCTTTGTTTAATAAATAGTCTTAAAACTCAGTAGTTTATTCGTGATCTATCTCAAACAAGTTACTTAAGAAGCAGGAGGTAGAGGTTGTGTCTCAGGAGGTAGAGGCTGTGTCTCAGGAGGTAGAGGCTGTGTCTCAGGAGGTAGAGGTTGTGTCTCAGGAGGTAGAGGCTGTGTCTCAGGAGGTAGAGGCTGTGTCTCAGGAGGTAGAGGCTGTGTCTCAGGAGGTAGAGGTTGTGTCTCAGGAGGTAGAGGCTGTGTCTCAGGAGGTAGAGGCTGTGTCTCAGGAGGTAGAGGTTGTGTCTCAGGAGGTAGAGGCTGTGTCTCAGGAGGTAGAGGTTGTGTCTCAGGAGGTAGAGGCTGTGTCTCAGGAGGTAGAGGCTGTGTCTCAGGAGGTAGAGGCTGTGTCTCAGGAGGTAGAGGTTGTGTCTCAGGAGGTAGAGGCTGTGTCTCAGGAGGTAGAGGCTGTGTCTCAGGAGGTAGAGGCTGTGTCTCAGGAGGTAGAGGCTGTGTCTCAGGGGGTAGAGGCTGTGTCTCAGGAGGTAGAGGTTGTGTCTCAGGAGGTAGAGGCTGTGTCTCAGGAGGTAGAGGCTGTGTCTCAGGAGGTAGAGGCTGTGTCTCAGGAGGTAGAGGCTGTGTCTCAGGAGGTAGAGCCGCCGTCTAATGGGCAAGACACTAAAGCCCAAATTCCTTGGGCAAGACACTAAAGCCCAAATTGCTCCCAGTGAGTGGGGCCGGCGCCTTGCATGGTAGCTTGCCGCCATTGGTGTGTGGATGTGTGTGTGAATGAACTGGGTGAATGAGAGGCCGTTGTAAAGCGCTTTGGATAAAGGCGCTATATAAGTGTAGTCTGTTTACCAGTTACCATAGATACAAACAACCATGGAATTAAAATAACATTTTGGGCGCAGTGTTTATTTTGCCCACCCCTGACCCTTGACCTTTCACCTTTCACCAGGCTGGTGGGCTGGTAAGGTTTGGCAGTCGTAGGGTTGTGAGATACGGAGAATTAAGACGACGGCAGTGACCTTTTCCTCATCTGTTGAGTTCAGAATAGATTTCCAGATCCTTCTGCTTGTTTATAAAGCTCTCACTGGCACAGCACCAGAATATCTAAGAGACCTTCTGCTAGCATATCAGCCCAATAGAGCTCTCAGGTCTTCTGCTAGCATATCAGCCCAATAGAGCTCTCAGGTCTTCTGCTAGCATATCAGCCCAATAGAGCGCTCAGGTCTTCTGCTAGCATATCAGCCCAATAGAGCTCTCAGGTCTTCTGCTAGCATATCAGCCCAATAGAGCTCTCAGGTCTTCTGCTAGCATAGCAGCCCAATAGAGCTCTCAGGTCTTCTGCTAGCATATCAGCCCAATAGAGCTCTCAGGTCTTCTGCTAGCATATCAGCCCAATAGAGCTCTCTGGTCTTCTGCTAGCATATCAGCCCAATAGAGCTCTCAGGTCTTCTGCTAGCATATCAGCCCAATAGAGCTCTCAGGTCTTCTGCTAGCATAACAACCCAATAGAGCGCTCAGGTCTTCTGCTAGCATATCAGCCCAATAGAGCTCTCAGGTCTTCTGCTAGCATATCAGCCCAATAGAGCTCTCAGGTCTTCTGACGCTGGTTTTCTCTGGGTACCACATGTACAAAAGAAGAGATTTGGTGAGGCTGCATTCTCATTTTATGCTCCAGATTGTGTCTCACTGCCAGTTTACATTAGAGATGCAACCTCAGCACATATGTTCAAGTCAAGACTAAAAACCCATCTTTTTAATATTGCCTTTAAATAACTAAATCATTAAATGTTGATTATATAATGATTGGAGCACTTTGAGCTACAACGTCTGCAGGAAAAGTGCTATAGAAATAAAAGTGTATTATTATTATTAATAGTATTATTATTAGTAGTATTATTATTATTATTATTATTATCAGACCTCCGGTGGCAGATCTTATCTCTGGACTGTGTCAACGTCCACTGATGTCTGATGATGCGTTTACTGTTGTTTATCATCGCATCAGACACAGTCAAAGGTACCGTAACAATGCTTTGAGTCTAAAAGAAATGAAACCATTCCATGTTTCCCTCATTATAACGTCAGGTTTACTGTAGGCCCACTAGCCAGGGCCACTCCCTGTGCTGTGACAGCACAATGACTAACTGTACTATAACTGTACTATAACTGCATGTTAACATGATTAGAGTTCATGATGTCGAGTAGGTCTTTGGAAGGGTTACTTGTCAGATGTTGGTTCCTTTCTTACAGGAATGCTTATTATTATTCTCCAACCTAAATATTTTCTAACAAAAAAGTCTGTTGATGTGTCTGCTGAACGTAATCCTCCTGCTTATCACGTCAGCTTCTCTGTAACAGAGGTATCAGGACTAAGCCATTGAAATCATTCTTTGAAAGCCGCTGAAATCATTCTCCTTCTCCGAGGCGTTCGAGTGTACACTGAACCGATGCTCACCCAATGACTTATGTGTTTCTAGTACTTTCCGAGGACCCTCCGATTGCCAATTCAGTCTGGAAAGCCTGTAGTTTAATCCTTTTAACCTTGCATGAAATTAACCAGACACGAGGAGAGCCTTCAGCCCACAGTCTTGGATCCACAGAATGAAAACATGTTCTACTAAGCTGAGCGCTGTAGGAGCTCGCACTGCAGGATTAGGCCTGATTCCTTTTAAAATGTCAAATCAATTAAATTAATTAAGATTCCATTCAGTATTGGAATATAATATCTTCTAACTCAACTTCTTATTTCTTCAAAGGATTCGGCTACACCATGTTCCAGTAAACACTCTCTCTCTTTTTGTACATTTAGTTTTCTTTGTTGTTGTTTTGTTTTTATCGACATAAGAGGCTTTGCTCCTTTCGTATGAACTCAATGTTGCGCTGGGTGATGCTTGTTGATGTGAGGCTTGATGTGTATATTTATTATTATTTCTATGATTAGGTGATTACGTGCAACACAATGTGTGTATTGACGTCTTTACTTGGGAAATCAATTAGCAACATCACGCTAACATGTCGTTATTAGAAGTGAGACATGCAGGAGACGTTGTTCTATTGTAGATTTGCTGTTTGTTTTTTTTGTGTGAAAAGGAAAAGGATGACGTGGCGAATCACGAAGCTTCCTGATATGAATCAGAGATGCAGACTCTCTCCTCTATTCAAATCATAACAAAAAGTCGATAGACTGATCTTATATGATGATGTAATAAAACCCCAGCAATGAGTCTCATGGGCGTATTGTATTATACTTAATTGAAAATATCGGAGAAAGATGAGCAGTGAATCATAAGCTTGCATACTGTGGCGACTCCCTCTCAGAGCTGAATCAATGGCTGAACATTAAACACAGACCCTCTATGATACACAGACCCTCTATGATAAACAGACCCTTCTATGATACACAAACCCTCTATGATACTGCCATTAGACTGGTGGAGGCCACTGTTTTTATATTCTAGCTTTGTGGCTTTGAAGGTTAAACTCTCCAACTGTAATACAACGTTAAGATGGCTGTTGCTTACCGATAGAGACCACTAGACCTGACTACCTCCTCAGATGTTAACCCTAACACTAGAACAGCCATGGGTGGGGTCATTAACACTAGAACAGCCATGGGTGGGGTCATTTGACACTAGAACAGCCATGGGTGGGGTCATTAACACTAGAACAGCCATGGGTGGGGTCATTCAACACTAGAACAGCCTTAGGTGGGGTCATTAACACTATAACAGCCATGGGTGGGGTCATTAACACTAGAACAGCCATGGGTGGGGTCATTAACACTAGAACAGCCATGGGTGGGGTCATTTAACACTAGAACAGCCATGGGTGGGGTCATTAACACTAGAACAGCCATGGGTGGGGTCATTTAACACTAGAACAGCCATGGGTGGGGTCATTTGACACTAGAACAGCCATGGGTGGGGTCATTAACACTAGAACAGCCATGGGTGGGGTCATTAACACTAGAACAGTCATGGGCAGGGTCATTAACACTAGAACAGCCATGGGTGGGGTCATTTAACACTAGAACAGCCATGGGTGGGGTCATTTGACACTAGAACAGCCATGGGTGGGGTCATTAACACTAGAACAGCCATGGGTGGGGTCATTAACACTAGAACAGCCATGGGTGGGGTCATTAACACTAGAACAGCCATGGGTGGGGTCATTAACACTAGAACAGCCATGGGTGGGGTCATTAACACTAGAACAGCCATGGTTGGGGTCATTTGACACTAGAACAGCCATGGGTGGGGTCATTAACACTAGAACAGCCATGGGTGGGGTCATTAACACTAGAACAGCCATGGGTGGGGTCATTAACACTAGAACAGCCATGGGTGGGGTCATTTAACACTAGAACAGCCATGGGTGGGGTCATTAACACTAGAACAGCCATGGGTGGGGTCATTAACACTAGAACAGCCATGGGTGGGGTCATTAACACTAGAACAGCCATGGGTGGGGTCATTTGACACTAGAACAGCCATGGGGGTGGGGTCATTAACACTAGAACAGCCATGGGTGGGATCATTAACACTAGAACAGCCATGGGTGGGGTCATTAACGCTAGAACAGCCATGGGTGGGGTCATTAACACTAGAACAGCCATGGGTGGGGTCATTTAACACTAGAACAGCCATGGGTGGGGTCATTAACACTAGAACAGCCATGGGTGGGGTCATTAACACTAGAACAGCCATGGGTGGGGTCATTTGACACTAGAACAGCCATGGGGGTGGGGTCATTAACACTAGAACAGTCATGGGTGGGGTCATTAACACTAGAACAGCCATGGGTGGGGTCATTAACGCTAGAACAGCCATGGGTGGGGTCATTAACACTAGAACAGCCATGGGTGGGGTCATTAACACTAGAACAGCCATGGGTGGGGTCATTAACACTAGAACAGCCATGGGTGGGGTCATTAACACTAGAACAGCCATGGGTGGGGTCATTTGACCATTTACCTTGAGTAAATATGTTTTAATATCTTTACACTTGATCAAATTTCAGGACCCTCCTTTCATGACTTGTCCTAGATATGTGCGTTCTACCACCCAGTATCCTTACATTTTCAAAATCACATCAGGATAAGCTAGTATAAAGCTATTTTACAGTTTTTCTGTGTAGGAGGCAGGCTAATTTACAAGCTGGCCAACTAGTGGCCGTTGTGTGTAAATAGCAGCTTACCATTGTAAAGACTATGGTCTTTTGATAGTAGTTTTATAGTAGGTACAATAGGCACGGCTGTTCTAGTGTTATTTAAATGTTAAAATTAACTAAGTTAAGTTAGTTGGGGAGTCACGGGAGGAGTAAAATAAGTATTAAAGCAATTATTTACTTCCTGTTGTTCCTCATCCCTGCCTCTCCATCAGCCAGTAGACACTCTCCGACGTCACTGGTTGTTTTGTTCAAAAGGAACCAATTAGCACAGGTTCAATCCATTACGCCAGGCAGCTGGGTGCTCACTGTTCACTTCCCTCTATTGTGAAAGTCTTCCCTCGTAAATCCACCGCTGCATAAACACAGTCATTTTCTATAATTGGCTTGTTTTCTTTTTTTGACAGGAGATGATAAAGAAAATATGAGGGGGAAATATAACATTTGAATCGATACTGAATGGATTTCGCATCGTCATCCCAGAGGCAGAGCTGCCAAGACGTTTCACTTTTGGCCTTCAGAGCTGCAATCAGTGGGGTTTCATGCGGTGAAATCAATGCGTTCAATGCATGACATTATTAAAAAACCAAAGATGTCAAACCTTGTCCGAATGTTAACCACTGTATTCAGCAGGTTAGTTTTTGTTATAATTAGATTATCGTCAGTCAGTAGGATAGATGTGTGTGGAATATCTATCTACCTTATAAGACAGTATACAACGGATAGATCCGGTCCATTGTCTCAATTGGTCAGTTTGGTCCATTGTCTCAATTGGTCAGTTTGGTCCAGTGTCTCTATTGGTCAGTTTGGTCCAGTGACTCTATTGGTCAGTTTGGTCCATTGTCTCTATTGGTCAGTTTGGTTCATTGTCTCAATTGGTCAGTTTGGTCCATTGTCTCAATTGGTCAGTTTGGTCCAGTGACTCTATTGGTCAGTTTGGTCCAGTGACTCTAATGGTCAGTTTGGTCCATTGTCTCTATTGGTCAGTTTGGTCCATTGTCTCTATTGGTCAGTTTGCGTTCCAGCCGTGCCGATATCCATGACATACGCACGGCTAAATGGAATGTTTTCATATTGCTCCGCGTTTGTATATATTACCGTTATCAAAGTTACATTCTTACCGTTTCTTAGCAACCAATAAACAACTGTTCAGCAGATGAACACACTTACAATAAAACTTAGATCCATTCAAACACATTAATTAAGAGTTTGTCTTGTCTTTCTTTTGTGAAATATTGATAGATAAATGTGGTAACCGTTGTATAAAAGCGTTATGGAATGAGAAGTCATGGTATATCGTGGATATCGGCACAGCTAGCGGGGGGTTAGACGCGAAGCTGAGTGCTGTTACACCCCCTAGCTGTGCCGATATCCACGATATACCACGGCTTCTCGTTCCATAACGCTTAAGTATACAATGTTGTCCTTGCTGGACAATAGAGAAGGACTTCATAGAAGTCGTCGACGAACCTCTGTTACAATGACAAGTCACATGGTAAACAGACTGACTTATATAGTCGCCTTATTCCAAAGCGCTTTACAACGGCCTCTCATTCACCCATTCACACACACATTCACACACCGACGGCGGCAAGCTGCCATGCAAGGCGCCGGTCCGCTCATTGGGAGCAATTTGGGGTTCAGTGTCTTGCCCGAGGACAAGATCTACCGACCTTGCAATCATTAGACGCCGGCTCTACCACCTGCGCCACAGCCGCCCCCAGTAACCCACCCAAGTCAAGCTTTGGTGCGTTCCATGATTCCATCCACCCAAGCGGTTCTCTCTAGAGACCTCCTGTATGTCATGACACAACCTCTGGCCTTCATATCTGCCGCGTAGGCCACCTAGGCTCTACGCCCTGCTCGTAAACGCAGCCCGAGGAGGGGTCGTAGGTTCATGTTAGACCGTTTATTGTCCCTGGTGAGGTAAGGGTTCATAGGTCACAAGGCTACAGAGAGTCACTGGAGAACGATGAGGGAATGGAAGGTCTCCCATGTCGCCCCTCTCCTGTGCACCCTTCACATGGCCCCTGGTAGAGAGATACGAGACCCTGGTGCTCGCCTACCTCAGGGCAGCAAAGGGAACTGCCCCATTCTGCATCTCTCCTCTCCTCCACCTCCATACACCTGCCTGTTCCCTCCTCTCCTCCACCTCCACACACCTGCCTGTTCACTCCTCTCCTCCACCTCCATACACCTGCCTGTTCTCTCCTCTCCTCCACCTCCATACACCTGCCTGTTTTCTCCTTTCCTCCACCTCCATACACCTGCCTGTTCTCTCCTCTCCTCCACCTCCATACACCTGCCTGTTCCCTCCTCTCCTCCACCTCCATACACCTGCCTGTTCTCTCCTCTCCTCCACCTCCATACACCTGCCTGTTCACTCCTCTCCTCCACCTCCATACACCTGCCTGTTCTCTCCTCCACCTCCATACACCTGCCTGTTCACTCCTCTCCTCCACCTCTGCTGGCCGACTGGCCCCACCACCTCTACGGGGATGCAGCGGTCACACTACTTGGTCACAGCTTTTTACTGTCCCGGCTCCCCGCTGGTGGAATGAGCTGCCCACTGCTGTCAGGACTGCAGAGTCACTCCCTATCTTCCGCTGCAGACTTTCTTAATGCTTCACCTCTCCGTCCTCTCCTCTACCCCCCTGTAGAGTTCCTCTACTGTAAATAAGAAAAAGAAAAAAGCAGTTCTTCCTTCTTCTTCTTCTACCATTTTGACAGCCAACGGCCCCTGGCCAGAACATAGATTATTTGTCCGTGCGATGACTGAGAATAGATGATTCACTTACTTAGACAAATCGTGACGTTAGAATTATAAGGTTCTATCTCCATTTTTGTAAAAAAAAAAAAGTTTTTTTTACATAATCTGACCCATTAGGTGTTTATTAACGCCTGTGTGGTGTTATTTTATGTGTGTTAGTAATTCATAAAATACAAAGGTTCCTCCTCACAAAACATAATGGAATGTAAAAACTTTGACGCTCAATATCTCTGAACTGCCCTAAACGGAGATAGAACCTTATCGTTCTAAGCTCAGAAAATGTATTTGTTGTAAGTCGCTTTGGATAAAGGCATTTGCTAAATGGCGTAAATGTAAATGACAGAGGATCCTCTCTAGTCTGTCTCGTGTGCAGTGCTTTATTGATGTGCTATTAACATGTCCGAGGCTCCATACACATGGTACTGGGTATGAACAGGTTTCAAATGAAAGGATTTCACTAAGCCTATAGCCCAGACACAATGTGACGGAACACTAGATAAATGGATGTGTGCTACGAACACGTGGTATTCCTGGACATACGCCTGTTGATAGATCGAGCTACAGTGAGGCTTTAAAAAAACTAGTCAAAACACATCTCTTCTCCCGGGCCTTTGACCTGAGGTGAGCCTGCCTTCCCGACACTGCACTCTTTGCACTTTTATTTGTACTGCACCTTGCTGCTTTTAGTGTATTTTATCTACTTCATCAGTTTTCTTTAATCTGTATGTTATCTCTTTTATCTTGTTTTTCTCTTTATCTTTTATCTGTTAAGCACTTTGGGCGGCTGTTGTCGTTGTAAATGTTGTGCTATATAAATAAACGTTACTTACTTACAGTACTTAGCTTTAACTGTCTCACCCAAAGCCAAAATATATAAACGTGACATCTGGTCTGGTGAAAAGGGCCGCATGTCGGCAATTCTCAAGTCGCACAAATGAGCAAAAAAATCTTCTTATTTTTCTTATGTTTTCCGTTTTATGGGGCATATTACGAAAGTTGAAGTGTTGAACAGCCCACTCGAGATCGAGTTTTAAGATCACTAAATACTTGTAATTTCTGAACACTTTATTATTATTGTTTGAATCCCAGATTCCCCCTTTCAAGATGCAAGCTTTAGTCTTCCAACCAAGGGCCGTAGCTTCAGACAGCGATCTAGGGGTCACCGGGGTTCACCTTTCACTAAGTACCACTGCTGTTCTCCTCCTAAACCCACGGCGGTGTGATATACTGCCCTCTCAACAGGCATGCCACCGCCCTGCTCCTAGTCCAGACGGAGCTTTAACACACAACACTTACTACGGCCCTGACACGAACAGAGATTTATACCAACTCAGAGGACCCTCTCTCCTCCCTTTGAATACTCTACGTTATTAGGTGCTGTAATAAATAGCTCAGGCTAAGATCCTCTGTAATGGAAGCCCTGGTGTAATGTGTTTAATGGTTTACAGATGTAAAATGTATTTTAAAGCCCTGAGATGGACTGTCAAGGTGAGAAGGTCGAGTGCATTTCTTTTGGAGCCGAAGGTTTTTTTGCCAGAAGTTTTACAGCTTCAGATTAATGGATTGCTGCCTTCCTCTCCTACTTATCTGGCTCAAACCCTCTCCCTAACTCTTGACACTAAAACGTCTGTTCACCATACATATATCCGTGTTAAGAGTTAACCTCTGAACATGTTTAAAAACCTATTATATTTTTTTTGCCGCATAAAATAACGCAATTAAGACTTTGAATAATACTTTTCGATTTACCCATAACCTCTTCTTTCTCCATTAAATTAATTCAAACAATGAATATATGAACACACACCAGTAAGGCACTCAATGCTATTACTTAATTAAACATATCCAGTTGATTAATTTTCACCAGCTTCTTTAAGTTGCAGCTGAAAAGTTATCCAAAGTGAATAACGATGGTTTTATGATGTGCGACTTACTGAAAACTACACTGATAGTGGAAGTAACAGAGACAAAGTTCAACCTCAGGTCTGCAGACTTGTGTAATTAAAACCCAGTGTCTTCTGGGTAACAATACCCGTCTTCAGATCTGAGCCCTGAGCTTGTGAGAGCCTTCCCAGAAGCCTCTGGGGTAATAGCTGAGCCCTCCTCTACCAGGCTATTAAAGCAGCTACCTAAAGGACCTCTCCTCTACCCAGGCTATTAAAGCAGCTACCTATAGGACCCCTCCTCTACCAGGCTATTAAAGCAGCTACCTAAAGGACCCCTCCTCTACCAGGCTATTAAACAGCTACCTATAGGACCCCTCCTCTACTCAGGCTATTAAAGCAGCTACCTAAAGGACCCCTCCTCTACCAGGCTATTAAAGCAGCTACCTATAGGACCCCTCCTCTACTCAGGCTATTAAAGCAGCTACCTAAAGGACCCCTCCTCTACCAGGCTATTAAAGCAGCTACCTATAGGACCCCTCCTCTCCTCAGGCTATTAGAGCAGCTACCTATAGGACCCCTCCTCTACCCAGGCTATTAGAGCAGCTACCTATAGGACCCCTCCTCTACTCAGGCTATTAAAGCAGCTACCTAAAGGACCCCTCCTCTACTCAGGCTATTAAAGCAGCTACCTATAGGACCCCTCCTCTACTCAGGCTATTAAAGCAGCTACCTAAAGGACCCCTCCTCTACCCAGGCTATTAAATCAGCAACGTATAGTAAGTAAGTAAAGCTTTATTTATATAGCACCTTTCATACAAGAAATGCAGCTCAAAGTGCTTTACAACAGGAATAAGAACATATACAATATAAAAACATATACAGTATAAAAACATATACATGCATAGAATGAATATAAAAGCAGGGGAAAACAGTAAAAAGAAAAGGTAAAGATCTAACTTTCCATATCCCTTTCATCTCCCTACATTACAGTCTTTCTATAGGACCCCTCCTCTACCCAGGCTATTAGAGCAGCTACCTATAGGACCCCTCCTCTAGGACCCCTCCTCTACTCAGGCTATTAAAGCAGCCACCTATAGGACCCCTGCTCTACTCAGGCTATTAAAGCAGCCACCTATAGGACCCTGCATGTGAGCGATGGTTCCACTTATGGAGATAAAGAAGGAATTCGTCCTGCTGAGCACACAGAGGTCTATCACTGCCAACGCTGCCACAGAGAATAACTTTGACTCAATGAAACGAAACCCTAGAGCACGATAACTAACTAAGGCATTGTCAGAAGCTACATTTGAGTTGGACGTATATTGAATATGGACAGGGAATTAGATCCAACATTAAGATTCTGATTGACTATAGACGTGTTGATAGAAGAAGCGGTGTTTCTCTGGAGTCTCCGTAGAAGCGGCAGTGAATGTTTATTATGTATTAATGTATATTAATGTTTTATTACATATGCCGTTTTGAATATGTCTCACCAGGGGAGGTTTAGGGAAGATTACAGCTTCTGTCTGTTCAGTGGCTGAAACAACAGGTGGGCAGAATGGACCTATCGCTAAGTCACGCCCCAAAATAGAAATTGTCCAATCATGTCACAGCAAAAGTCACAACAGGCAGAAAACTCGGACAAACAACTCGCTGATATCTGATGGTGAAAAGCTTCTAGACTAAATAATATACATTAAAAATGTATTTTTAACGTCTATTTTTACTTGCTGTGGTAAATCAGAAATCAGAAATTTGCCAACTCCTGAATGTCATTCAGTCACGGTCGGTCAGTCAGTCACTGTCAGTGAAGCGTTGTCTAATTTTAATAATAATTTTGCCATTTAGCAGACGCTTTTATCCAAAGCGACTTACAATTACGAATTACAGGGACATTCCCCCTGGAGTAACTGAGGGCTAAGTGCCTTACCCAAGGGCACACTAGTAGTGGTGTGGCTTCAGGCGGGATTTGAACTCACAACCTTCCGATCACAAGTCCAACTCACTATCTACTAGACCACCACTACCCCACTTGTCTGTTTGTCCGAGTTTTCAAAGGGGGCGTGGCTTAGCGATAGGTCCATTGTGTGACCCAAAGCAACAATGGACCGAAACAGAATCAATCATACTTTTTCTCCAAATGTATAATTAGTAAAAAACTACTGTTGATCGTAAACATTGGCCACTCCCAAATAATCTCCAGTTGACTTTGTTTTCTAGGTCTTTTTGGGGGGGCGTTTGGGGGGAGGGGGTTACTCTAATTGTCATTCTAGTTAGCTGCACGTATCTCATGCAGCTCACCGTCTGCCTGTTGATTTGAAGGGCCTGCGTTTGACCTTTGACCCTGTATTCAAACTTTTGTGACTTTTCAGAGCTTCAGACGTGACAGGGGGAGAAGGTGAGAGGTGTTGACACAATGTGTCTCCCATGCCCCCCGGCTACCCTCAGAATGACAGAGCACTCTCTCTCCCCCTCTCTACTCTCCCCCTCTCTTCTCTCTCCCCGTCTCTCCTCTCTCTCCCCCTCTCTACACTCTCTCCCCCTCTCTACTCTCTCTCCCCCTCTCTACTCTCTCTCTCCCCCTCTTTACTCTCTCTACTCTCTCTCTACTCTCTCTCTCTCTCCCCCTCTCTACTCTCTCTCTCCCCCTCTCTACTCTCTCTACTCTCTCTACTCTCTCTCTCCCCCTCTCTACTATCTCTCTCCCCCTCTCTACTCTCTCTACTCTCTCTACTCTCTCTCTCCCCCTCTCTACTCTCTCTCTCCCCCTCTCTACTCTCTCTCCCCCTCTCTACTCTCTCTCTCCTTTATCTATCCTGTTCTCTCCTCTCTCTTGCTTCTTCCATCCCTGCCTCTTCCTCTCTCTCTCTCACTTCCTCTATCTGTAACTTGTTCTCTTTCAGTCGACGTGGTTCCACCTCCACTATGAGACGGTCTTGGTTCCACCTCCACTATGAGACAGTCTTGGTTCCACCTCCACTATGAGATGGTCTTGGTTCCACCTCCACTATGAGACAGTCTTGGTTCCACCTCCACTATGAGACAGTCTTGGTTCCACCTCCACTATGAGACAGTCTTGGTTCCACCTCCACTATGAGACAGTCTTGGTTCCACCTCCACTATGAGACGGTCTTGGTTCCACCTCCACTATGAGACAGTCTTGGTTCCACCTCCACTATGAGACGGTCTTGGTTCCACCTCCACTATGAGACGGTCTTGTGTCCCTTTCTCTGAAAAAACCTGTTCAATCACCCCAGGTCCAGAGACAGCCCAGCCTATTACCCTCCCTAGAAAGGGATGCAGCATTTTATCCTTCCCTTTCCCTACTTCCCTCTGTGAAGCTAGCAGGAAAGCACCAGAAGGTTTGTATCTGTATGAAGCTTTTCTCTCAACTCCTGTGAGAAATCTGAGTGCCCAGGAAGGTTGGCTAACTAGGAATACATGAGCACCTACTAGCTTGACTTAGCTTGATGTACTTAATAATAATGAACTAACATGATCAATAATAATGAACATAACAGACTGGTTGTCTCAAACCTCAGATAAAACCTGTGGTTTACAGCTATGAATGTGATGGTTTACAACTCTCATAGTTCATCTAGAAACCAACACGGCTTAACATGAAGAAGCCAGATAAATCCACCCTGCTAGACGTCAGTATAACAAACAGGCCTTGTAAATATAACGCCAGTGGTGTTTCTGCTAATGACATCAGCCATCACTGTCCAGTAGCCTGTAGTATTAGAGAGGATGGAGGATATTAGAGATGAAAATCTGATAGTTTATTTCCTTTATTAGCTGCATTACTGACTCCAATTTTGCTCTCAAATATGTTTAATCTATATTTATTAGGGGTGTAACGGTTCACGTGTTCGCACCGAAAACCTTCGGTACGGGTCTTTCGGTTCGGTTCGCTTGTGAACGAATGCAGTGTGACTGCACGTGCACAACCATTTTTAAGTCATCTCCGGTAAATGGTCTGACTTATACAGCGCTTTATTCCAAAACGCTTTACAACGGCCTCTCATTCACCCATTCACACACACATTCACACACCAATGGCGGCACGCTCCCATGCAAGGCGCCGGCCCGCTCACTGGGAAGCAATTTGAGGGTTCAGTGTCTTGCCCAAGGACACTTTAACATGTGGCCAGCCGGGGCTCGAATCGGCCGACCTTGCGATCATTAGACGGCGGCTCTACCCCCTGCGCCACAGCCGCCCCCATGGTGGTGCATTCATAAATTAGCTCTGAGAGTGCCAGAGTGCACACTGGGTTCAACGTCATAAAGCAAGTCATTTGATCGGACTAGAGGCATTCCATGAGTGCTGATCAGATTTCCAGGGCCTATTTACGAACGCACCCTCAGACAGAACACATGGTGGGGTCAGGGGGTCGCAGACTACAGGCAGTTTACCAAGCGAAGGCTTGTTTACCAAATCCTAAACACTGTAGTGTAACTGTTGACTTGGTCAGAGCCGAGCCAGAACAGATGGTAATTGACAGCAGACCCACAGATTCCCACACGTTTCTCCTGTCTCCTAACAGCATGTGGTGATCAACTGTACCAGACACTCTATGTACAGACACAGACCTCAAGTCAAGGAGCTCAGGGATGGAGACAGAGTTGGCATCACAGGCCAGTAGCAGGTCACACAATACTATGATTAATAGTCTCTGTGGTGTTAAACTCTATCTATCTATCTATCTATCTGTCTGTCTATCTATCTATCTATCTATCTGTCTGTCTGTCTATCTGTCTATCTATCTGTCTGTCTGTCTATCTGTCTATCTATCTATCTATCTATCTATCTGTCTATCTGTCTGTCTATCTGTCTGTCTGTCTGTCTGTCTGTCTGTCTGTCTGTCTCTCTCTCTCTCTCTCTCTGTCTCTGTCTCTCTCTCGCTCTGTCTCTCTCTCTCTCTCTCTCTCTCTCTCTGTCTCTCTGTCTCTCTCTCTCTCTCTCTCTCTCTCTCTGTCTCTCTCTGTCTCTCTCTCTCTCTCTCTCTCTCTCTCTCTCTCTCTCTCTCTCTCTCTCTCTCTCTCTCTCTCTCTCTCTGTCTGTATCTCTGTGGTATCTCTGTGTATCACTGTGGTAGTGTGGTATCTCTGGGGTGTGTGTTGACCCAATTGGTCAAGATAGTTTTTTTTCAGCAGGCGTGTAATTACAGCCACTTTCAGCCAGTAGTGAGATCAGTTTCTGAGGGATAGGATTGACTCAGCCAGGACTGGAAGAAGCTCTTTGAAACGTGGTCAAGGCTCCATGCAGATCTATCTAGTCATTGTCGTGTATTCTTATTGGTTATGAATCAAACAACAGCTAGTGAGTTTAAGATGATTTAATCCGAGTTACAAACAGATTTATACATACACGTGTTGATCCTGGGGCCTGGTGACAAAAAGAGACCGCTTTTCCCCCTTCCTCGCTGGTTTTCCCTAGTCCCCTAGATCCCTGCCCTCTTATGCAAATACAGTCACAGGTCATAGCCTATCACCTTATCTAGATGGTCATGAGGGCCGTCCCCTGTGATGTCACTGTGATGTCACCCTTCCGGGTGTCCGCTGGTGCAAACATGAAGGCTACAGAATAGCATGACCCCCTATCATACTATCTATGCATGTGTGGAAATATACGACACATCCCCCCTCGGACCACCCAGAGGGTGTTCCGAAACTAAACGACCACAAAACAAAAACAAAAACACAAAACCCCACAAACTAACTCAAAAAAAAAAAAAAAAAAAAAAAAAAAATTAAAATAAAATTAAAAATTAAAAAATAAACAACAACAGACAGAAAAACTACACCAACACACAACACAAGAAGCACAATAACACAGACCAACCCAGGACCAGTATTAGGAACCAAAGATATCATAAACAAAAAATAGAAAACAACCAATAATAAAAAGAATTTTGAAAATAACAATCACAATTAAACTAAACACAGTTCATCATGCACAAATCAATACAGCAACTTCCAACGACCGATGTTTTCTTTGTCCTTGAAGCGTCAGGGTCAGAGGTTACTAGCACTTGTACCCAGTTGGAGAACAGCCTTTACCGCTGTCTCAGATTGATAACACTTTCATAGTCAGCAGCTTCCATTTTCGTTGCGCTAGGAACAGAACCTCTTTCCTATCTTTGCATAACCACTACATCACTTCTCAACTGACATCAATCACATACGATATAGAAATAAACAAACAATACACAAATAATGACATTCAGTTATCATAACACATAATTCTCCAACAGTAAGCATAGGACAAAGGGAATGCATTAATGCATAGATCTTCACCTCAGGTGAGGACTAGTCTTCTGAAAAGTTCATTAACGTGGACTGAGTGACTGATTTTCCAAAAACAGTCAATGAGGCCCTGCCTTCTAAGAAAGTCAAAAATCATGTCTGCTATAATAGGTGCTCCTATCTTAGCAAAATAAGTTTCCCATGCCCCTAAGACCGTTTCCAGCCATGCTATCATCTGCTGTCCATTCCCGTCGTTCCCTTTGATCTGCTGCTTCACTACCCTATTCATAGTCTTTAATCTTTTCCTAACTGGTCGTCGTCCGTCAGTGTCATTGAGGTTCAGGCAGCCGCCTGGTCCCCTCCCACGCTGATCAAGGTCTGGGGAGTCGCCCTCAGCATCATCTGAAGCATGGTGCAGGCACTCGCCAGCATCCCCAGTAGCACAGGTGTCCAGGCTTTGGACACTCCCAGGCTGGACCTCCAGACTGTCAACCCTCTCTGCTTCGTTAGTTTCTGGTTTATTGGCATCTGGACAGCTTTCCACTGTCCCCTCGGTTTCAGGCACTGCCGGTAATGTCACTGGCTGTAACACTGGCATTGCCACTGGCTCTGGCAACACCACAGCATCTCCTCGTAGCTCCTCCTTCTCAGGTTCTCTGGGGACCTCGGCACCTGTTGGCACAACATCCTGCCTACTCTGTACATCCACCCCCCTGTCCACCACCCGTGGCCCTATTGGGGTAGGGATATGCCCAGACACCACTGGTGTACCCACTCTGATGTTGTTTCTCCAACAGACCCCACATTGACCTAAAGCATGGTCAATCTGTTCCATCAAATATGGACTCCAAAACCCATATTTCTTGGTAATCTTGCGTCTTACCTCCCCCCTAGCCACATGTGCTAATCCATGAGCTTCCTGTATTAACATGCCTAATAAATCTGAGGGTGCTACAACCAACCCCTCATGATTCCTCCATAGACCTGTGTCATCCTGACTTGCCCCCCTTGCTAGCCAAACGCTCTTGTCTAACGTAGTTACTCTACTCTGTAACATCAATAAATCCTCAAGTGTGACCATGCCCTGTAATTGCTTTTCATGTGTGACCAGAAGACCTTTACCTGCCTTGTCTGCTCCTGTAATGGCTTTGGCTGCATCCTCTGCAGCCCTGTTACCTTGTGTGACATGTGATGAGTCAGACCTGTGTGTGGCACACTTCACTATGGCTAATTCCTTTGGCTTCATCATGGCTTGTAACAGCTTCATGATCTGTGCGTGATGCTGTATAGGCGTACCATCAGTTCTCTTAAAACCCCGCCCCCTCCATACAGCTCCATTAAAATGACAAACATTATGTGCATAGGCAGAGTCGGTGTACACTGTCACTCTCCGTCCGGTTCCCAAGTTGCATGCTTCTGTGAGGGCAATCAATTCAGCCAACTGAGCCGAGCAAGGCTGAGGAACTGCCTCAGCCTGTTCTACAATAAACTTTGAATTTTGTGCTTTAACTAAGGAATACCCAGCGCACAAAGTTTCTCCTACCCCGTAACAAGACCCATCAACCCAATATTCTATATCAGCTCCCTTTAAAGGCAAAGCTTGTAGGTCTGTTCTATGCTTAATCACTCTGGCTGTCGATGGAACCTGAGCACCGGATGGCATCGTCACCTGACAGCCGTCAGGTGTGCATTTTACTGTACAGTTCAATTGGCATAGAGCATCTCTCCCTAGCAGCCCTGTTGGCGTGTGTTCTGACACAAGTGTTGACAGAGTTGCTCTCTGTCCCTTGTACTCTAAGTCTACAAGCTCAGTTGTAGGAATCAGCTGTTTAATTCCCTCAAATCCGATTGTCTTCACATATTCTCTAGACATAGGGAGGTGCGTGGCGCCTTCAGGCTTCTTTGTCACCACCAGCTGGCACCTCCCACTCGGATCTTCCGGGCACCCCTATAGGCCAGCTGCTGGGCCTCCGTAAGGGTTCATCACTCCTGGAGCAGGTGTAGTAGGGGGCCAATATCCTCCTCCTTGGCTCCCCCCTGCGCCCCCCTGGGGCCTGTTGCAGCAGGCACAGGCTAGATGTCCATTCTGGTCGCATTGGCATGGTTCTAGCATCTCCTTCCCTGCTGCTGTCCATCCCCCTGGTGGTGGTCCTTGGCCAGGCTGTGTGTACATCTGGTATGGAACCGCTTGCACCCCTGGTGGCCCTTGTGGGTATGGATACCCCCCTTGTGGCCCCTGTGGGTAGGACTGGTAAGTAGCAGGATACCCCCCTTGTGGCCCCTGTGAGTAGGACTGGTAAGTAGCAGTCTGCACTCCAGGTGGCTGTTGCTGTGGGGCTAAAGCCTGCACTCCCTCTATGTTCCTCTCGCTTTCAGTCAATTGCACATGAGTCAATATTCTGAGTGATTCTTCGTCTCGTGCCTTCTGTATCTGAATATTCTTTCGATATAACTCAACTTGATGAGCTACGTGGTCTATATAAACAGCTTTGTTCATGTGTCGTAGCCCCACCACTTCTGCTAACTTATCCTTAACTGGGGTAGGAAGCCCTTCTTGTATTTTTTCCCTGATTATGGATTTTTCTAAGGGGTTATCTTCAGCGTCTTTCCCTGTCACACTTCTCCATTGAGAGTGCACACGGGCAACATAACCCCTGGGATTCTCATCCCCCCCCAGTGGCTTCACAATGATATTGTCTGGGTGAATGTGAGTAGGGTAGGTCTCTCTGATTGCTTTCCACAGCCTGCCTCTGTTTGCTGCGAAGAGCTCTGGATCATAAACTGATGTATTGATATATCTATGAAGTCCTGCCTTCATCAATATTTCCTGCATTGTATCCAATCCTGCAATAAAAGCTAAGAGTCTTTTCAGGTCTCCCATCGCGGCCTGCGTTCCTGTCAGTATCACGTCGACCTCTCGCGTCCACGAATGTCCTCCCTCTTGAAGAACTGGGAGTTTCTCGATCACTTCAGACAGATCTGTATGATGCCACGGATGATATTCCATCTTGTTACCCCGAATCAGCACTGGACAGTTCTTTAATGTATTTGATGACATTCGGTGACAATCTCCCTCTTTCTCCGGGCGTCTTCTCCCACCTTTCCTTTCGGCTGTGGCTATCATCTTCCTGACCTGCGCGTTGTAGCCTCCATCTGCATTGTCGTCATCACTTGAGTCTTCACTGCCATCTTCGCTGTCATCTTCCTCGTCACTCCTGTCGTCCCCTTTTCCCCTTGGCTCCTTCTTCTTCTTCTGGGAATGATCCTCCAGTGCCTTAGCATATGGAGGGGGACTGGAGGCAGGACACAGGTCTGGGGATGAAATGTTCAATTTCTGTTCCAGTGTTCTGGCCAATTCCTTTTTCTTTTCCGGTTCCATCTGAGCTATTTTCTGTCCCTCTACCTTAAAGAGGTCTAAGATGTCTAATTCTAACTTGCGTTTCTCTGACCTATCTTTCCCTTTCTGATTTGCCTTGTGTACAGTGATAAGTATCTCCAATGTTGCAATTAATTGTAAATTAAGGCTGCCCTCTTTCGGCCACGGCTGTTCAATGTATGCCCAACGGCTATTCCATTTCGTTGACATTTTGCTAATTTCCCTAACAAGAGGATTCATTTTTTCCACTATAGCCATAGGGGATAACGTAGCCAACATTCCACGATGTTCACTAATATCTTTTAACAGCTTCGTTGAATTCGACCCCATTCTACTTTGCTCAATATGCTGACAATATTCTATATTAGATAAGGTGTACGCTTCTTACAACCCACCTTATTTTGTCTTGTTTGCTAAACAAATGCTAGTCCAATATAACTGTATTAACCATCCCCACAAAAACCCTGCAACTTCAGAATAACAGACTTGCCTCTTGTGTATGTCAGTGCAGTATTAACTTAAATCTAATAGCTGTGTAAGTACTTTATACTTAAATGTGTTTCCTAATTGTTTATGAATATGTGTCACTTGATTACTCATTCAATACTAATTACAGTTCTGGTCAACACAATTATTAAATCACAAAGGCTGGTCACACCTAAGTATTCACCGATCCACAAAAACCCTTTTACTGCTCAACTATCAAATATGTACTATTCTGCTATTCCTTAATCAAACACTGTGGAAATGACCTAACTAAAATAAAATATGTAAATTACAAATATTAATTACAACCTGTAAATAAATCAACTGTTAAATGAAAGGAATGAATGATTAGTTATTAATTACAACCTGTTAAAGAAATCGACTTGTTAAGTGAAAGGAATGAATGATTAATTATTAATTACAATCTGTAAAGAAATCGACTTGTTATTAGAAAGGAATGAATGATTAATTAGACTTAGTCATTGTACAATCGTACACTTCATTGATGTAAACCTGTAAAGTCATTCAGCTATTATCGACACAAAGAAATGGTTATTATTAGATTATCACAAAACAATTGATCAAAGTTCTGTGAAACAGAAAATGAAATGATCTGAATAATTAATTCAATCAATTAGTAATTAATTAAATTAATTAAAGTAATATATAACAATCATCTACAAACATCATCAATGAAGGAGGGTTGTATTTCATCAATTCACAGAGAGCCAATGTTTTAAAAATGTCTTGTCGTGCTTTGGCCAGCAGATGGAGCTGTGCTCCGGCTAACGCGCATCGATTGCGCATGCGCCAACTCTTCCATGTAAAATGGAGGCTATGAATGTTTTAACCGTAACTCTAAACTATTTAAAATACCCCGCTGATCAATTCACTATATCTCTATCTTTATCAATACTAGTCTATGTGTATGGTTTTATCGTTATCTTTAAGAGATGAGTACTGAAATCTATCAAACTCAGGTTCCCTTCTAAAGGAATGTTCCACTGTGTGTCTGCGCTTTTTGCAAAGCAGGAAGAGGGAAGGGCTTTATTGTTCTTGAAAGCCCACGGCCGTATTGGGGCCTGCTTAAAACAATCTCTTTAACACAACTTGTTTTCATAAACGATTACTTTTCACGACACAGCAATATCAAGATTATCTTTCAATCCAGTTAAACTATTATTTATCTCATTCAAATATTCTACGTTCACGTTTTCCTCATAAAGATGGCCTCTGTGTGTGTCCTTTCTCAAGGACAAAGAAAAATGGCGTCTAAGAATAGATTCTCTGACAGGACACTGCAAATGGCCGCTTACACAATGGCGTCGTTTCAAACAGACACAGAGAACACAATTCTACACACACACTCACGATATTCCGTAATACCGCTATTAGTTACACAACTAATATCTTAACATAAAAAAGCGAATTACCAAATTCAGCCCTATATCACCAATATACCAATCTAATCGTATATTTACAAAAACGGACTTCAAAATCCGGCTCTCACCCCCAGTTTAAAGACTATGAAAGATGTGTTTCTATTCCAACAAGATTACCGTTACACAGATTCTTTTGACTATAACTTATCTGAGATTTACAGTCTATTTTAAACACACCAATCGACTAGAGAGCGATCTCTGCAGAAACCTACCTTCTTCGTTAGATTGAAGTTTGCAAAATACTGTAAATTAAGCTATATTATCTCCGTTGCTTGCTCGCCATCATTGTCGTGTATTCTTATTGGTTATGAATCAAACAACAGCTAGTGAGTTTAAGATGATTTAATCCGAGTTACAAACAGATTTATACATACACGTGTTGATCCTGGGGCCTGGTGACAAAAAGAGACCGCTTTTCCCCCTTCCTCGCTGGTTTTCCCTAGTCCCCTAGATCCCTGCCCTCTTATGCAAATACAGTCACAGGTCATAGCCTATCACCTTATCTAGATGGTCATGAGGGCCGTCCCCTGTGATGTCACTGTGATGTCACCCTTCCGGGTGTCCGCTGGTGCAAACATGAAGGCTACAGAATAGCATGACCCCCTATCATACTATCTATGCATGTGTGGAAATATACGACACTATCTCTCTCTCTCTCTCTCTCTCTCTCTCTCTCTCTCTCTCTCTCTATCTGTCTATCTATCTGTCTATCTGTCTATCTATCTGCATCTGCCTATCTGTCTATCTATCTGTCTATCTATCTACCTCTCTCTCTCTCTCTGTCTATCTATCTCTCTATCTCTCTATCTCTCTATCTCTCTATCTCTCTGTCTGTCTATCTATCTGTATCTCTGTGGTAGTGTGGTATCTCTGGGGTGTGTGTTGACCCAATTGGTCAAGCTAGTTTTTTTCCAGCAGGCGTGTAATTACAGCCACTTTCAGCCAGTAGCGAGAGATACATTTCTGAGGGATAGAATTGACTCAGCCAGGACTAGAAGAAGCTCTTTGAAACGTTCTGTAGAAACGTGGTCGAGGCTCCATGCAGATGATCATACATGCAGATGGTGGCTCACCAAGAAATCAAGTTAGTTATGTCAGCAGAAACAGGTGACAGACATGTAAGAGTCAAAGGTGAGCCTTGAGACTCGTAGTGTTATGAGTGTGCTGTTTTTTTTAAATTGGTTTAATAGTGAAGGATACAGTGATTTGTTCTCTAATGATCTACATGTTGTCAACAAGATCTACAAGATTCATGAAATCATCACAGCTAAAATGAGAGGGATATTGATACAACCATATTCAATAGCGATAGCCATGCTATATGTATCTAGCTACGTAACACTGACAGTGTAATGTTGATTACACAAATTATCTGTAGCAAAAATAAACGAGTATGTGACACGACTATGATAACCACTATCATAACACTACTACTGCTACTATACAAACATAACAGAATGAGAGCAAACGTTTTCCCTATCCTGCTCTGAATCATTACTCACACAGAAGAATCTGAGTCAACACAGACAAGGTAACAGAATTAATTTGTCTTTCATAATGAAACCTTGTACCTTGTCTTGTGTGTGATTAATGATTCAGTGCAGGAAAAGGGAAAATGTTCACAGCTAAGTTCAGTGTTGCCAAGTACGATTGCGGCTGGACTTGCTGCTGTGTTGTCGTTGGAGTTTAGAGGGGTGAGCCGTGTAACCGTGTTGAGATGGTTAACTCACTCCTCAAGTTCAAATACCTTCACCCACCCGTGCTGTCGAATGGGCTATATGTTTGATAGCATAGCTGGTTCACATCAGCTATTTTAGAAGACGGTGTGCCACGTGTGTTGGCAAGTCAGGGGGTCACAAGTTTGAGGCTCGGTGGGAGCAAGTCGAATGGTGGAGCTGCTTCTGTTTGAAGCAGCTTGACATCTGTTTCATAAGAGAGGACAGCGGTTGGATCTCAGAACTACATCCTTTTGATCTGACAACCCGCTCTGCCGACTCTTTTGGCTGAGAACCGAGAATGTCCTAAAATGGACGCCGTACTCAGATGTAACCCAGGTTCCTCTGGAGGAAATGAGGGAGACCCCCCCCTCGGCTCATTACCCCTCTCTGAGCTCTGAGCTCATGAAGAATGGTTTCGCTTGATGAAACGGCGCCTTGCTGCGTCCTTCTGTTGGGCCGGGCGATGGGCGGGACTAGACGTGATGGAGGAGAGGTCTTCAGTGAAACGTACACAAGAGTGTGTGTCCCGTCTTGACTGATTTATAACCTCTCACTTTATTTAACCCTACTCCCTAGAACCTGTTGTCTTACCTCTCTCCATATTCCTGCCTCCTTCTTTCCCGATGTGCTTACCACTCCTACTGTCTTCCTCCCCCTATCACTCTTCTCCTTTTTTCTATCCTTGTGTGTCTCAGTCTTGTTCTCCTCTCCTTACCCCCCCCATCCGTCCTCCCCCTCCCCCCTCCCCTCCCCTCCCCTCCCTCCCCCCCGGTGACTAAGGCCTCCTCAGTGTAATGGGGAGAGCTCTCCTCAGCTCCGGCTGCTCTCCCCCCCCCCCCTCCTCTAAGGCCTCCTCAGTGTAATGGGGAGAGCTCTCCTCAGCTCCGGCTACTCTCCAGTCACCTCCCCTTAATCCCGGCTTCACACCGCCATCCCGGAGCTCACTGTCACAACCCAGCTCTGCTGCCAGCAGTCACTCCCCCCTAACTCCCACTACACCCACCCTCCCCCCCTCCCTCTCCTCCCCCCACCCTCCCTCCCTCTCCTCCCCCCGCCACCTAACCCTCTCCTCCACACAGCAGATAGCACCTGGCTTATCCCTTCTCACCCTTACTGTCACATCTCCTGAGACAGATGTACAGTAGCAGTCACAAGTTTGGACACACTTTCCCACTGAATGGGAAACTTTTGATTGGTACTGTGTGTGTGTGTGTGTGTGTGTGTGTGTGTGTGTAGACCTGACTCTCTCACATGCATTTTCAAAATGCCAAGCATGTGTGCAGGCATGCGCATACAGTAAACACAGCCAAGAAGATTGCAGACTTTTAGTTCAGACTTTAAATCAAACATTTACCATGAGGTTAAAGTAGAGATTGACAGCTTTTATTTGACGGTATTTGTGTAGTACATGGTGGTTTAATTACACCGCTTTTTGTATAATCCCATTTTAAGGTACCCGTAACGAATGCGATACTTGGCTTGACAGGTGTTTCTGGTGAGTCAGGCGTTGAATAACAGAGCAGTTCATGTCTCGTATTTATTCTAGACTTTGGATTTGCCTTTGCAGTTTGCTATTGGTGTCTGTCGACATGAGAACCAAAGGTGGCAGAGCCTAACAAGTCGTTATTAGGCTGAAAAGAAATATCAGACACATACCCAACACCTTAGGCTTGCCAAAATCAACAGTTTGGAATATCATTAAAAAAGAAAATGTTTTTTTTTTTAAAAAAGGCTCAGGATCAGCCCCTAAGCAACTACGCAATCACGGAAAAGAAATGTGCCCAAGCTTTCCAGCAGACCAGGGACAGACCAGGGACAGACCAGGGACAGACCAGGGACAGACCAGGGACAGACCAGGGACAGACCAGGGACAGACCTGGGACAGACCAGGGACAGACCAGGGACGTGCTGTCAGACGAGGCAGGGGGCGGAGCCTCACCTGTCATACTCCAATGAAAATTGTTGTTAGGAAAAAACACACTCCCTTAAAACTAAAGAACTCACTGACTGTTCTCACTGTGTCACCATCGGCTCTAGCAACTCTGACAAAACGGTGGTCAAAACGGCCAGGGAGTCCCACAGGGCTCGGTCCTGGGGCCGCTGCTCTTGTGTGTTTACATGCTGCCTCTGGGCAACATCATCTGGAGGTATGGACTTAGTTTCCGTTTCTACACGGACGACACTCAGTTGTACATGTCCACCAGGAGCAACACCGTCAATGGCTGAACTAGTCGTTTCAATATCCAGGGGATATCCTTCAGAGAGGCAGGGTGTTTACCTGGCTGGACCTGCTGGGTCTCTGCAGTACATCTGGACCTGCTGGGTCTCTGCAGTACATCTGGACCTGCTGGGTCTCTGCAGTACATCTGGACCTGCTGGGTCTCTGCAGTACATCTGGTGACACACAGAACACCGGCCGCTGCCTTTTCACACACCTGACAGCTCGCCTGAGGAGGTGCAGGAGGAGAGGGAGGTGCAGGAGGAGAGGGAGGAGGAGGAGAGGAGGAGGAGGAGGAGGAGGAGGAGGAGAGGGAGGAGGAGAGGGAGGTGCAGGAGGAGAGGGAGGAGGAGGGAGGAGGAGGAGGAGAGGGAGGTGGAGGAGAGGGAGGAGGAGGAGAGGGAGGTGCAGGGAGGAGAGGGAGGAGGAGGAGGAGGAGAGGGAGGAGGAGGAGGGAGGTGCAGGAGGAGAGGGAGGAGGAGAGGGAGGTGGAGGAGAGGGAGGAGGAGGAGAGGGAGGTGCAGGAGGAGAGGGAGGAGGAGGAGGAGAGGAGGAGGAGGAGGGGAGGAGGAGAGGGAGGAGGAGGAGAGGGAGGTGGAGGAGGAGAGGGGAAGAGGAGGAGGAGAGGGAGGAGGAGGAGGAGGAGAGGGAGGTGGAGAGGGGAGGAGGAGAGGGAGGAGGAGGAGGAGAGGGAGGTGGAGGAGAGGGAGAGGGAGGTGCAGGAGGAGAGGGAGGAGGAGAGGGAGGAGGAGGAGGAGAGGGAGGAGGAGGAGAGGGAGGTGCAGGAGGAGAGGGAGGAGGAGGGAGGAGGAGGAGGAGAGGGAGGAGGAGGAGAGGGAGGTGCAGGAGGAGAGGGAGGAGGAGGAGGAGAGGGAGGAGGAGGAGGAGAGGGAGGTGGAGAGGGAGGTGCAGGAGGAGAGGGAGGTGCAGGAGGAGAGGGAGGTGCAGGGAGGAGAGGGAGGAGGAGGAGGAGAGGGAGGTTGGAGGAGGAGGAGGAGGAGAGGGAGGAGGAGGAGGAGAGGGAGGTGCAGGAGGAGAGGGAGGAGGAGAGGGAGGAGGAGGAGAGGGAGG